>NW_024582574.1:596178-597584 GCF_018398535.1 Haplochromis burtoni
GAATAAAGGTTTTTGTGAAAATGACTACTGAGTCCGGTGCCGTCTCTGGATGCCCAAGGAATAAAAAAGGGTGAAACTGATTTTGTAACACATTTCAGGGCCTGGTGCTGTCCAACTCTTCATACTGGAGACCCTTTCTTGGATGTCTGCCACTGTGATGCTTACTCGATCTATCTATCAATCTATATACAGACTGTCTATTGTAAAAATCTGTCAGCTTACAACCTGAAGCGATAGTACATAAAGTATTATGTAAGCTCTCAGTTTTATACTTAATTTCATAGAAAATTCTGTGTTTTCTTTTAATTTTGCTGTCATATGACATGAACAAAAGACAACCCACATTACATTACCTAATGGAGGTGAGAATGAGCAACATTACAGGTTTAGGAAAGTCTTGACTTTATTACTCCACCTGGCAAAACCAGGTGAGATAAACAAGCTGCAGGTGTGGAAGCAATGGGTACAGATTCTCATCCCTCATCACACCCAACTGGAACAAAGCTACTTCGGGCTAATCCCCTGTTCACAAAGGGACAGTAGGATAGTAGAGGTGGGCGGATTGATCCAAATATACTAAGGCAATTGGACTTTAGCAGATTTTATTTATTTATTTATTTTTACTGGATGCCCTTCCTCATACAACCTCAAAGCATTTTGTGTCTCTTCTCAGATTTGAATGAGAGATCTTTTGCTTGTTACACTATTATGTAAATCACTACACTATGGAGTCACTAACTGCACAATATTAACAAACTGCCAAATAAATCAAACCTAAAGCACCGGGCAGGTATTTTGGCATAAAAGAAAACACACTCAGTAGGTGACACGTTTGCAAATGTATGACACAGTCTTTAACCTGCCATCTCTCTAGTACAAAGACTGTGTGATGTCTGATTGTGGGAATTTCCACCAATTTGCACTAATGTGACAAAAGCGCAGGTAATAGTCCTGTCAGTTCACAGCTAGCAAGTGGTTGTCCTATTTCCTGTCTGCTGCCTGTTTTACTCATGCAGCACCCTCATCTAAAGGAAACAAAGCCTTTCCTGAAGTGAAAATATGGCTAATATGAACTATCTCTTACTACAAGCTAGAAAGAACAACTTCTGACCTTTTCTGATCCTGATTCTTCAGGCCTCGTTTGATGCCTCCCCCCCCATAGCAACTGTTAACCTTATTTAAATAATAAAAATAAAAACATTTTACGGAATAGAAAAATTGTTTGTTTATCATGAACATGACCACAGCCCTTTCTTACATAAAAATAAAAAAATATGAAGCATGAAAAACACACACACACACACACACACACACACACACACACACACAACAACTGACATCTGCAGATCATGACAGAATTTCACACACAGTCCAAGTGGAAAGAGATTATGGCAGTTACAATATGA
>NW_024582574.1:597604-639540 GCF_018398535.1 Haplochromis burtoni
AGCCCTTTCTTACATAAAAATAAAAAAATATGAAGCATCAAACACACACACACACACACACACACACACACACACACACACACACACTCTAAACTCTGCAGCTCATGACAGAAAGTCAAACACAGTCCAAGTGGAAAGAGATTATGGCAGTTACAATATGATCTAAACAAATGGACCAAAACACAATGTAATGACTTCCAGTGCACAGAGTAAGATTAATGGAGTAGTTTAGAGAAGTGAAGTGACTAATCTCCACACGCAGCAGTATTTCTCTTAATTAAAATAGGTGTTCATAAGAAAAAAGAAGAAGAGCACATTCAGTAGCTTAATGATAGGCAAAAGAGCGATAATTAGTGGCACACAGCACATGCCACTCTGATTTATCACCAGAATCTGTTCACCCTTTGACATCTGTATGTATGACAGGTTTAACAGCGTCCTGTTGTGGATGTAAAACAATTTGATTCTTATTCCACGCGCATCCAAGTTTATTCTAGTATTTTGCATTTAATAAATTTCAGAAGGATCTCATTGATTGCTTTTATGTTTGACAACAGACTTTTAAGAAAGACAGAAATATTGCATTGTAACATTGTTTTACTGGTAGTGTGTTCTCCCAGACAAGATTAAAGGCTGCAGAAATAAATCCACCGGTACATGCGCCTTCAAATCCCCAAATAAACAAACACAAATTATTGGCTAATTTGTTATTTTAAGTTATTTTGTTTTGTGCTTTGCAAAGTAATAATTATGGTTTATTAATTAGTTTGTCAAATTTTTTGAATTAAGTGTGATTTGTTTATTTTTATTGAGCTGATTTATTGCACAATTGAAATAGACACTCACCGGACACTTCTTAGGCAGTAGTGGTAATGGTCCCTTTTAATGGTCCCTTTATGAGCACAAGGTACCATCTTCTGATGGCTGCTTCCAGCATTATAACATGGCATGTCACAAAGCATAGATCATCTAAAACTGGTTTCTTGGACATGACAGTGAGTTCAGTGTACTCAGATCGCCTTCACAGTCAAAAGATCTCAGTCCAGTAGAGCACCCTTGGGATTTGGTGGAACAAAGATAGTCATCTGCAGCAACTGTGCAATGCTATCATGTCACTATACACCAAAATACACCAGTTTGTATTCCTACAGGGCACAGTTAGCCACTGTGCCCTGTAGGAACCCTGTACTTATTAAACAGTATAACTTCTTTCACCATTCGTCCCATGCTCCACTTCATATAAGTTTAAGAACTAGTAGGAACACCAAGTAAATCGCATGTACTGATTCATTCATTCAAAAAAAAATAAAAATAAAATTACAATGTAGGTTCAAGGATAATACTGTGAGTAGATGCTGGGAAATTAAGCTATAAATGGTATGTTGTGTCACCCTAAAATATTTAGTAGTGATACATCTCGTTTGAAATACTTTGTTAACAAAGGTTATATTCCCTGTTAGAAGTTTTCTCTTCCTGTTTAGAGATCTCTCTAAAGGGTTATGCTAAATGGAGCCTTTTTTGGAGCGTACTGAGCTGATCCCTTGGCTGACCTCTGGGTCTCTGCTCATGCGTATCTCATTTGTGTCCATGAAAGCCCCAAAGGCCTATTGGGGCTCTTTTATCTAATTTAGCAAGATAAGACTGAATTCTGGTTGTTCCTTTTTAGACTAAAGGTGAAAGAGTTGTGCTCACTTCATCTGGAAGGGGCAGGCGGGCTGAAGAAATGATGATGACCACAAATACTCTCTGTTGAAGGGCAGCTTTCAGAACTGGATGATTATTAGTCCTGCCAATACGTCTATTCAGGCTTTTCTACCTTGGTACCAAGATGTAATAAATGTTACTGCTTAGACATCTGACTCTCCTGAAATGAAAGTGAAAACCTGGTCTCAAAAAGATTTCCACAGCATTTTCCAAAGTAATGTGCTTTGGTGGTATTAATACAGACCTAACTGGAACAGGCTAAAACTGGAGGATGCCCTCAGTGGGCTCAGTGGGAGCTACAGCTTTCATGTTTCATCTTAGCCACTTGATGTTTATATGTCATCATTCAAATTCTTTATCATAGATATCCAGAAAACACCAACTAGGTGTTTTAACTGCTCTGTATATTCCCACAGCTCTCTCTAACATGAGTCCTGTTTGTAAAATATGCTGGGTGACAGATTTGCTCACAACTCCCTGCCTTTGTCTGAGTGTGTAGGTTGTGCAGCAGGACCCCTGATGGTTGATGAGTTCAGTTGTTGCTTCAAAGACCCGTCTTACCTCTGAGCAGATTGCTATCACAGCCTGCCGCAGTGAAAAATGTCACCTCAGTTGTCTCATAGGATGTTACCCATTTCCACAGTCATTGATTTTGTAAATGAAACTATTGGAATACATCTCAGTGACAGAATCAAACAGAGCTAATAGCAAATACAAAACATCTTGCCAAGGACAGTAAGCAATATTGCGCAGTGTGTGAAACAAACATGCACAGGTAAGTCTGTGTTACAAAAAAAATCACAATTCTTCATGATAGTGTACAAAAACTACAATAAAGGTTGACTATAATGGGCATCCAAACTAATGCGGTTGGCCCCACAAATGTGCATCCAAGTGGTTTTCTTATCCATTTTCTCATTCACACATTATTTACCATCCCATCGGTCTCATTTGCATTATAATGATTAGACTGTATGCATGCAAAATAGCTTTTTAAAAATAGTTTAATAGTTCTAAATATATTCATGAGATTCCCGGGAGAGTTGTGCAGACCTGTCAGAGTGGAAAGCCACTGGTAGCACCAATAAAATGACTGCAAAAACCTTCCCACAGTGTAAACCTAAAGAATACACCATTCAGTCAATGTTATAATGATACTATAACACAGAGCTGTGCAGTTTCAGTATGTGCACACTCATATCAGATACAAAAAACCCCACAGAGGTTTCTGTGCTGAGTGTTGTACTTGTACGTTTATTCATACGGCCAAGTTTACATGAAACTACAAAATACTATGTCACAGTTCTGGTCGAATATTTAAGTGCATAGTTTTTTTATACATCCATCCATTCTCTTCTGCTTATCCAATTCAGGGTTGCAGGGTGCTGGAGCCTATCCCATCTTTCATAGGGCGAAAGGCAGGGTATACCCTGGACAGGTTGCCAGTCTATCGCAGGGCTAACACATAGACATAGACAACCATTCACACTCACATCCATACGTATGGGCAATTTAGACTTTCCACTTAATCTATCCCCACTAACTGCATGTCTTTGGACTGTGGGAGGAAGCCGGTGTACCCGGAGAGAACTTAAGCAAACACAGGGATAACATGCAAACTCCACACAGAAAGACCCTGATGGTGGAACTGGACTCAGGACCTTCTTGCAGTGAGGCAACGGGGCTAACCACTGTGCCACCGTGCTGCCCGTATAGTTTTTTAATGAATTTAATTAGTTGATTTAAAATGGTTGGTTTTCCTTTCATTAAGTTGGCTTTTAAGCAAAGTCCGCAGATTTTCAATAGAGCTCAGCAGTTATAGAAGCTTAATGTTAGCCTGCTGTATCCATTCCAAAACTAGTTCTGATATTAATTTACAATCATTGTCATGTAAGAATATCCTATCGTGTCAACAATCTAGCTGTTGATTTGAGGGGAAGTTTAAGATTTGGAGATGGTCCTCCTCTTTCATTGTTCCATCCACTTTGTGCAACTGGCAGCAAAACAGCCCCAAGCATGATGCTACCACCACCATGCTTGACAGTCGGTACAGTGTTCTCCGGTTTGAAAGCCTCATCTTTACTCCTCCAAACATACCTCTTATCACTGTGCCCAATAGCTCGATCTTGGTGTCATCTGACCGTAACACTGGGCAGCTGCAAATTTCAGTTAAACTTCAAGGACTCAATTTGGGAGCAGTGGCAATTTAAAACTGGCTGATCTGTGGACAGCGACACTGGTGTTCCAGCAGTTTCCACTCCATAGCAGGCTTGAGCCTTAGTGGTTCCTGGTTTGTTCCTGAAAATCTTAACCAATTTCGTTTCATCTAAGGGTGACAGTCTTCGTCCAGACCTTGGCAAAGTGGTGATATCCAAATAATTTGTATTTGTGTACAACCGTTTGAACTTGTGTACAATTATTAAAGATGTATGCTGTACAATCATTCCACCATGGAAAAAGGATAGTTAAAAAACACACTGAAGGCCACAAATTACCATAACATTCATACCCAATTTTAGTGTATGTTGACCAGACCACAAATATGTTAACCCACTTTCTAGTATAGCATATATTTATAGTGTAAAATACTGAAAGATCAGCATGTCCCTCAGTTGTTATATAGATTCCAGAGAAGCTGTTACGTCTTCAATCCAGTCTATATTAATTTGTTTCATCATTAAACAAGAAGAGATGAGCTGGACCTGGGGCCTGCTTATAATGACATAAAGCTTTGATCATACCATTGTCTTCCATTAGGTAGGCTGTAAAGCTTTCAGAGAGGAATAACAGAACACTAACCAGATGCCAAGGTTGGACAATAGAGAGCACTGACGTGGCCGGTGTACCTTATCATATGTTAACAATGTCCTTTAAATAACCTAAATGATTTCCTAAATGATTTCTCTGACCTACATACTTCATGTGGTTCCTTATTTTGTGCCTGTATTTATGTTTTCCTCCTGGAAACATCTTTTTTGCGAGACATAAGCTTGAAGACAATGAGCTGGTTCACGTTTTGGGGGGAATTTCAATTAGTGAACTATGGTGCTTTGAGCAGAATGCTAAGATAACCATGCTAACTTAGCCCATTAGTATGGTTAAAAGACTAAAGGAGACATTGCCTGATCTGACACCAGTGAGACGAACTATATCACAGATGTTAAGATAGTTAAAGATAGTTACAGTAGCTCTGCTCCTCTGCCCATATCATGATTACTTTGAAGTTTCATTATTTTTGAGTCACTTGCTGAAATAATTGACTCCAAGTCTTTAATTCCATCATGTTGACACAGGTATAATTTCACCATGTTCATTTCCACATTTAAGTTTAGTATGTTAAAATTTGATAGTAAATGCTAAGCATGAATATAAAGCTGGGGCTTATGAAAATGTTGCTGTTTTTTAAAAAAAATGTCCAGAGATTTGGTCACAAATCGGATTATTAATCAGAGTTTGACCCGGTGATATCACTAGATTAAGAGGCAGAGGCTTTAAGCGGCTATTTTTAATAGCAATACAGTAGCTGGCATTCATCATGGATTGCAAAAACCACAGAAAAGACGTTAAAACAATCAAACAGTTCTGAAGCATTTATGACAAGTGTCGGACAGATCTGGCCTCATGATTTCAGTGTATATGGTTCTGATAATGTCCTTTCATGTTAGATGAATATGACTAACAATTTTTTTTATCATTTCTTTTTCTTTCTTTCTTTCTTTCTTTCTTTCTTTCTTTTTTTCTTTCTTTCTTTCTTTCTTTCTTTCTTTCTTTTTTAACCTGCAGCTGCAACCAGCTCTTCTTTGAAGAGTTTCAAGTGAGCTGCTGTAATTCCAAAGTCCCTTCAAAGTCATGCACTCCAAGGAAGAAGCAGCAAAACTTTAGCATGGTGTTCAACTTAAGCTGAGCTGGAAGTTAAGTGGAGCATACAATCTGCTTCAAAAACGGCCTGAAGAGGTATGAATTAAAGGAGAGGGACAGAGGACGAGAGCGGTGGTATTTAATTCACCCGGCACTTCTTAATTGGATTTTTCTTTGATGTCCAATACCAGTCACCATGGGATGGGAAGAATGGGCTTCTCTTAAGGGAGATTTATTTTATAGGCGGCTAAGTGTTCCATATTTCCTTATTAACTGGAGACTGGAAGTGCAATTACTTCAAGAGACAACATTGAAAACATCTGAAGTCTTTGGTCTTTACACCATATTTGAGCACGTCTCTTTTTTCAGGCTTTATGCAATATTTGGCTATCTAATTTTCAAGTGGCTTGGAACAGTAAGTGGGGCTGCAGAGAATATTATCTGTCAACTGTGAGGATATCACTGGAGATATGGTGCCTGTGTCAGCTCTTGCAAAAACAATTTGTTTGACTGAGATTCTCAAATCCCACTTACTGCTTAGCTACTCCAGAAATGTTTGGCAGGATTGTAAAACCCAGAGAAATGTTGATGGCAATGCTGAAACCAATTAATTTACCATTCAGGTCTTCAGCAGTTTGTCCCTGACTTGTTAATAAAAAGAGACAACACGTTTTAAAGTGCTGATAAATTTATCAGCTGGGCAAATGGCACATCTAGGGTATGTGCGTTACAATACTGGATAATGGGAAATGTATTATCGTAAACTACACGATACCAGGGATTGTGGTGTTTTGTTTAAGGAATTTTCATAATGCTGCTTATAAAAATAGTCCTTTTTCCTGTTTTTATTCCGCCTTCATGAACAGATTCGGTGATTATTAAGCTAGTCAGTACATGTAAAAGTGCAAAGGAAATCATCCTAAAGCCTAATAAAAATAATAAGGGTATTGTATGCACATTTATGATGAATTTAGTGTTTTTCGGCTGATTTGTGCACACAAAGCAGTAGCATACCCAGAGAACCAACGCAACACATTACTGTTTCTCTTCTATGAAACATGACGTGCGCTGTATCTGTCACTCACCTCGAGAGATGGTCACAGATTCTAACTCGTCTCACGAGGGAGACATTTTTAAAACACAGTGGTAGTCGGTGTGGTTTTAGTTCAGCTGCAGGAAAAAAAAGGTGATGCACACTGGCTCAGGGAGCAGTGCCAGGTGGAGTTGATTGGCACAGCTGGTGTGCACTGGTTAATCAGCTTCTCCTTTCTTATGCAGAAGCATGCTGGGACCTGGTGGCCACACACATGCACACACACTCTTTAGCTGCACCAGCAGCAACTGTAATGCTGTCTGTGGGCCACATTTGCAAATAAGGTTCTTTTGTTGTCATCATAGGTGTTTTATAGCACTATTCAATCACAGCATTTTTGACTTACCAACCGTGTGTATGAGTGTGTGCTTTGGGGGGGGTGCGGGAGTTGGAGGATAAATATTAAGGCAGCATGGTTAACAAACAGCAGCATCTGTTACACATTTGAATGTTTCTTTCCAACCGTGAAAAGGTCGACAGTGAGCTAGGATCTATTTCTCGTGGAGTAAGTCATCCTTTGGCCTCAGATTTAGACCAATAACATTTTAGTGATCTGTAATTGACTCATTTGACTAACCTAACCAAAAGATGTGTCTGTGTGTGTGTGTGTATTTATATCCTTGTGGGGACATGTCATTGACATAATGCTTTCCCTAGCCGCTTACCCTAACCATCAAAAATGAATGCCTAACCCTGACCCTGACCCTTACCCTAAACCTAACCATAACCTAAGCGTAACCCTGACACTAAAACCACATTTTGAATCTCAGAAATGCTTTCAAATTCTTGGGTACCAGGAATTTGGTCCCCACAAGGGTTATTGGTCCCCAAAAGTATACTAAACTTCTAATTTTTGTTCCCCCGAAAGTGTTAGTACACGTACATGTGTGTTTATGTGTGTGTGTAATATGTACACTTTAGAAATGTACTGGGTTACGTTGCCATGGGAACTTATGCTGTAACCCATTCTAGATTCGATTCATACAGACCAATATATTCTCTGGAAAAAAAACCCATCCCCATTCTTGGAAGATCCCTACACCTCTGTGTGCGGATAGCAGGAGGTGTACAGTTTCTTTTAAAGCTTTTATTCCCTTTTTTCCATCTTGATTTGAAACAATTTTAATACAATTTTGTTGTTCTATGAGCATTATGAATTTAAAACAAAGCAGCTATTTGTACTTGCTGGCCTCATATCAAATTTGCATGTTGACAGCCTATTATTTTTTTTTAATATGAATTCTTGCTTAGAGCAATTAGAGCAGTTACTTGCTCTGTGACCAATAAGAACCACCCAGGCTGTAGCTAGAAAAAAAAGTTCTTTTAGACAATCATTTAATGAAATTCTTCATTATAACCCATCAGATTCCACTGTGTATTAATAAGAAAGTTGTGATACTGAGTCTGTGTTTTTGCTGGCTTTCTCTCCTGGCTTCAAATAGGTCAAACTTTATTCATAAAGTACATTTTGCCTGGTCTTACTGATCCTCACACATATGTACAGCACACTTAATGCTAAATACTGTACAGCACTTTTCCTCTCACACACACTCCCGCTGTTACTTGTTTGCAGCAGCTGTGTAGCTTATGTATTATGTGTTTAACCTCTTCACATTTTTCTAATATTACAGTTTTACCTTTGTAAAGTCACTGTATCCATGTTTGTGATTGGTCAGATACTGGCGATGGATCCCTTTCATATGTACAGTGCAAGGGAAACCTTAGTTTAACTAAGCTGGTAATCAGCTTCATATGACCCTTTATCCTGAAGGCAGATGTTAGGATAAGTGATTCCAGATAATAGAAACAGAATAGAATAGAATAGAATTCAACTTTATTGTCACTGCACATGTCACAGATACAAGGCAACGAAATGTAGTTTGCATCCATCCAGAAGTGCTTTAGCCATGATATAGATATATTACAATATATATTAGCAATAATATAGATATGTAAGTATATTACAGAAATGGGTCTATTATGGTAGGGCTGCTTGATTATGGCAAAAATGATAATCACGATTATTTTCACTGAAATTGAGATCTCGATTATTTGACAGTATTTATTTAACAATAACAATGTATTGAATAATGGCTTTAAAGATTGTCAAAAAATAATATAAAATAGTGTGCAAATGCTGATAACAGTGCCAATGTTTGCAATATAAAAAATAAATGAAAAATGTAAACATCTATGTTTAAACCTTGTGGACATTGATCCTGCTCAGCACCGCTCCTACATCGGTGGGGGAGAGAGTCAGAGGTTGGTGGTCTGGCATCATGTCTGCTTTGGTTGTGGTTGTGGGGTTCCCTCGCTCAAAACGAGCATAAAAGTTGTTGAGCTCGTTGAGGAAGGAGACATCAGAGGATGCGGAGAAGGGTTTGGTGGTCCTGTAGTCTGTAATGGTCTGGAGTCCTTGCCACATGCGTCGGGGGTTGGAGTTGGAGAAGTGTTCTTCTACCTTCTTTTTGGCTTTTTTGATACCCTTCTTTAGATTAGCCCTGGCTGTACTGTAGGCGTGTGCATCTCCTGACCTAAAGGCAGTGTTGCGGGCCTTCAGGAGGAGACAAACATCCCGGTTCATCCAAGGCTTCTGGTTGGGGTACATGGTGATCCGTTTGTGGTTTTGGAGATGTAATCCAGTACAGATGAGGCGTACTGGTCCAGGTCTGTGTGGGTGAACATATTCCAGTCTATGTTTTTAAATCTGTCCTGGAGCACTGCGTCTGTCCCCTCTGGCCACGCTTTAGTTGTCCTCACAGCAGGTTTCACACGTTGGATGAGTGGTGAATACCGAGGTGTGAGAGATGGTCCGATTGTCCAATGTGGGGGAGGGGTGTTGCTTTGTAGGCTCCAGCCAGGTAAGCATGTTCAGGGTATCTTTACCCTGAACATGCTTAACTTGCTTCATAGAACATCCTGTGTACTTGTGAACCAAACTTGGCTCACAGGTACATTTTGAGCTGCTTAAGCACCTTATAAGAGTAATGTCTAATTTCTATCCATAATACTTAAATATTATGTTCTTATCTGTATCCAATAAGTGATGATGTGATGAATCCTCTGTACTCTGTATCTGGCGACCTACTAAAAATGATTCATATAGTAGAGTTGGACATCAGCTTGGGCATATATATAGTTACTGTAATGGACAGGTAAAGTCAGAAGAACGAAGATAACAAATAAAATGAACTACAGAGTTAAAATCTCAGTTACAAGGGGAAAAAAGGGCTTCCACTCGAATCAAAACATGTGACTAAATAATTAAAACCTGGGAGTGAATTCTGTATATTTTCTCATCCTGTCTCCTGCTGACATAAGCAATGATTTCTCTTTGGAGACTGAATTTGGAAGTAAATCTTACTCATACTGTAGGTCAAATTTTGTGAATGAAAGTGCCCAGGCCACACTTAAAGTATGACATAGGAGGTCCACATTTGGATAATATAACACAATGCTGTCATTGCCACAACATTGTTGAGATAAGAGACAATACATTAAACCCACAATGCCAATATGTCATATGCTGTGGGAGTGTCTGGTCGGGTGTGGTCCAGGTTCCTGTTGTCCGTCCCCTGGGGTGGAGTTGGCCAGCTCATCACCTGCTTCCAATTTCCGGGGCTCCATCTAGAGGGTTTTTAAGCCAGCACTGCCTGCTACTCCTCACCAGTTCGTCCTGCTACCACCCGTGGTAAACTTGGCCTCCTCTGTGCTCAGACTCTGTGTGCCTCAATCGTGGGTTAATGTGTCCTCCGTCTCCTGTATTCTCCAGATTCATCACCCGTCGTACTCACCAGCAGTGCTGGTGCTGTTTCCGTCCCGTTCTCCCGTCTGCCCAGAACCCGAGGACCACACACTCATCTTCTCCTCAGCCTGCCCTCCAGCCCGTACTTCAACCTCCCTGGACACCTTGGAACCTGGACCAGCCTCCCCACACTCTCAACCATCCCTGGAACGCTCCCACGGCAACCCCTTCCCCGCCTAATAGCCGGTATTTTCAAGTAAGCCCAAAGACTCTCCACTAGTACCACTCACCTCTGCCCTTTACGTGTTTCCCATTCAGTAAAACCCTTTTCCTGTATTTGCAGAAGTTCCCGCCCGTGTTCTCCCTGTGTTCTACGTCCATTTCTCCGCCCTCGGGCCTCCTTCAGTTCCTGCGAATGATTTCTGTTAGACCCAGTCTTGTTTAACTTCCTTTTCCTTTCAATAAATTGTACATAGTTCGAGCAATTGAGTCTGCTCTTGAGTCCACTGCATCCTTGTTTGTGACACAATAGGTTTGTTAGTCCACAAACAGCACTGGGGAGACACCTACCCCCTTGTGACATATGATCATATCATATCTTGACCTTGCTACACATAAAAAGCTCTCCAGAGTGAAGTTTGATGTCCTGCAACGAGGGAATATCTGGGTTTTGATATTAAGTCAGCTCTAGGAGCGATAATGATATCAGGCAATGAGCCAAACAGAAACATGAGTCACCATGTGGAGTCAGCAAGACCTTACTCTATGTTTTAATGTTTTAATAAATGTGCCACAAGTTCAGTAACATTCATTTAGTAGCTGTATACACCAGTCTGTATACTCTCCTTAAGGGATTTACATAAAAATAAAATGGTTCAAAAGTATTATGAGAATAACGGGGCTGAAGTCGGCTTTTGAAAACATCCCGACATCTTGTAAGGTCTCGGCAGCCGGTGTTATAACCTCAATTAATGGTAATCCTTTTCTTGAAAAGTGCTGCTTGTTGTTGACGCGCACACTATGGCACCTCTCCTTCGACGTTAGTACAGCAAAGCTCACAGCGAGTCACCAAAAATCCCAAAATGCACAAAGTGTACCAGTCTTTGCAAAACAGGCAGGAGACAAAACTGAAACTTCTTCGATTGACAACTTGGGGTTTTTAGGCTGCTGCCCAAGACAAATCCCAACTTCTCTGTCAGAGATCCAGTTCTCCTTATCAAAGTCTATATCAGCAGTTTGTGCAATCCCATTCCCCCACAGTACCTTTGAGTCCCTTTACCAGAATTTCAGTCGTATTTCATTTATATCTTTTTAACTGAAGCAAAGTTTGTGCAATCCATGTGCTGATCTCTAAAGTCTGTCAAGTGCTGGCTTTCCTGGAAAGGAAATAAGGAGTACTGAAAGCTTAAAAAGAAGATAAGCTGCCAAAATGGATAGGATTCTGGATGAATATGTTCAGAGTCCTGCTGGTATCATCCTTTGCCTTTTGTTGTCAGTTACATTAAATATGGTTAAAAAAAGTGTTCATGAATAGTGCTGACAAAGTTTTTCTTCTGTTTAATGTTAGTTTAAATATGCAGCATTAATCATAATGTATGAAGTTTTGATTTTCTGTTTTTCTTAAACCGACTGATGTTTTAAATAACATGCAGTCAACATAACACACATCCAGCTTCAGACAGCGTCGCCTGTCTTTTTTAACTATGCAAGATAAACCCTTGTGGAAACACTCAGTTCTCTGGGACAGATAGTGTAGTTTTAACTAAATGTAAGAAATAACACCCAGTATTGACTGGGAATGTTTTTAGAAGGTTAATCAATAAGACTTTGGTGTCTTTTAGTATCACAATATGCATGGTATGTATATTGCCACAAATACTACTACTACTACTACTGGTGCAATAATAGTACTGTAATAACGTCATGTCTTGGTGTGGAGGTATTTTGCATAGTACCTAATATATCCTTAGAACACTCCCTACATTTGCTGTTTCATAACCTGAGCAGTGAAGTGATGAGCTACACTTTGGAAGAAAGTAAGCCTGACATTTTGTGAAATAAGCCTCTTGATAGAGTGCTCCGCACTGAGCTGCCTGCCATGGGATTTAAGAAGTTTTAAACTAATACTCTGTCATATATTTCCCACGTCTCACAGTTTTTTCCAGAATGTCTTATATAACACTTAGCATGCACTCGAATTAGTTTTGTTTCTTTATAGTTTGTCCAAGAGTCTTCGTTTTGCTATATGCTAACAAGTATTTTAGCAAGACTTGAGCGTAGGTGGTGATTGCGCCATAGAAATGTTTTGCCAGATGTATTACCTGTTTGTTTAGCAACCTACAGTTTCAGATGAGCAACAGACTAGAAAGGGAAAAAATGACAAAATCTGTTCAGAGAGAGAGAACATGAGCGAGAACATGTCACAGTATTGGGTCTGTCGTAGCAGATGCCAACGAGACTGGATTTTGCATGATGAGCCAGACAGACAAACAGATGGACAAATGGACAGATGGAGCGACAAGGTGAAAACACACAAACACGTGCAGTCATGTGTCTCTATCTGAACTTTGTGTAAACCACTAGACCACAAAGCCACTAGTGTGCAATACCCAGAGAAATTGCCTCCAAAATCATCATATCTCAGACTCTACAGGACTGAGTTAGTATGTTAAATGTTAATGTTCATGACAGTGCAATTAGAAAAAGACTAAACAAGGGTGGCTGATTTTGGAACAGTTTTCAGAAGGAAACCTCTTCTCTCTAAAGAAAACCTGGCAGCATGGCTTAGGTTTGCACAAGATGAGACCAAACTGGAGATATCTGGCACCAATACACAACACAAACAAGCTCGAGTAAGGTGGTGGACGGTCGATGACTTTGGCTTGTTTTGCAGTCACTTTAACCTATTTCTTTTTTTTGGATACAATTAGGACACATTTAATGTCATATTTACAGTAATACTTACTTGTTTAATGGTTTAGGAGCGGTGATCCCAATAACTTATTTTTATCTTCCTAAATGAGATATCATGTGGCTCAACAATCCTGCACCTGGGCACCTTGCTGCCATTGCAGTCAAACTATTTTAGAGTCAAATGTGAAGCCATGTGTCCAACAGCTAAAGCTTGGCAGAATTTGGGTCTTGCAGCCGGACAATGATCCCTAACACAGCAGGAAATCTACAACAGAATGAGTGAAAAAGAAAAGAATTAAAGTGCTGCAGTGACCCAGTCAAAGTGTAAACCTCAACCTGATTGAAATGCTGAGGTGGGACCTTAAGAGAGCTGTGCACAATCATGTGCTGCAATCTAAAATAATTATTAGAAGATGCAGTCACAGTCATTTGCATTATTAGAGCTACTGCCTCGTATCCTCTTATATTGTGCTGGAGTTGTACGGTTAGTTTGCCTTATCCCAGCAGCAGCTGTTGCCTCACTGCTGTGATATGTATAATAACTGTCAAACACTCTGCTGTCCCTACATTTAAATACATTACACATAAAAATGTTGTAAAAACTGTACAACAAGGAAGAAACCTGTTCAACCTGGTAGCTTGTTATATTCATATCACTCGTTCATGAAGCTGTTATTATGTTGTACTAAGTACAAGACTACATTGGGAATAGACATGAAAAGGTAAAACTAGTATCAGCATTTTTAGCTGGAACTATAGACTATAAATGAGTATTTTGCAAACACCATTTAAAGTCTGAGTAATTGTTAATCATTTTTGCTCCGCTGCCTGTATAAGTAATGTAGACAGCAATAGTGTTATTAGATCTCTGAACTATAGTATTGTATACTGCATAGCCTTATCTATGATAAATACATTATTAGTGTTGGATTAAAGCTCGGCCAGTTTCAGTGTCGTAAACTTTTACTCACAGTGACTGTCACACGCGGGATGAAGCATGGCATTTGCCAGTTTTCCAGCCGGAATCAAAAAAGAAAAAAAGAAATTGTGAGAAGCAATCAAAGGAGCAATCAGATGATAAACACAGTAAGTGTGTTCGGGCAGAAAATAAGCTATCAACGTGTCCTGCTTTCCACTAAACAAAGAGTAGCAGCTGTCTCCACAATCTTGGGGCTCAACAGCTTTTTGCTACCTTTGCCTCCGAGGGCAAGAGGTAGCCACGGTACCAGTTCGGCAGCTGACAGATATTACTCATCGACGCACCGGTGATCATTTTCCAAATGCAAATATTTTATTGCAAGAAAATAAGGGTGAAATCGTCAACCAATAGCCGATGATTTCATGACTGCATTTTGGCAAGTGTGTTCCCTTTCTTGTTCTCTTGTTTGCCTGCATGTAAACAAAGGTCAGCGTCTACCAATCCTGCGTATTCATACATGGACATCTCTTTAAAGAAATTAGTGTCTCGGCAACTGCAATCTAGATCAACAAGACAGGCTAAAGTGTTTGAAGTCCCACAGCGAGTGAGAATGCAATAACTAGCAACCACGAAACAACTGCAATTTAATCCCATTGGACAATTTTCCACGTCAAAGTCAAAGTATTTGTTTTTGCCACTGACAGGTTTAGATTGTTATTCAAAGGGTCTAACGTTATGGAAAGGATCTCCACAGAGAAATTTCACTCAAAGAGCAATCTCGTGGGAGATGAGTTGTTGCAGGGAAAACAACAGTGGAAATAGTTTGAGAGGGCTGTCTGGGGAAGAGTGCAGTAAAGGTACAGAGTTTGAGTAAAGGGCAGCTTACGGTTGTCTGAAAGGTTAAAAAATATATAAAAAAACAAAAAGCCTCATTGTGGTGGGCCAACACCTTTCATTAGACATTCAGTGTTCTTTATTTCCTGTAATTTGTCATTACAGTGATATGCTTATCTAATAAGAAGCTCAGAACTGCTGTAGATTTGAGTTCGTTAGATAAAATGAAATGTTACGCACTTTGCACACAGCTTTCTTCAGAAGCAGAAAGCTTGGTTTCAATCTGTCATTTTAATGTCATGAAAAATCTGAAACTTTCAAACATCTGCAACACTGTAAAAAATAAACGAATGCCTAAAAAGAAATAAAAAAACACAGAGAGACGTTTTTACAGACCCCGATGTGAAACATCCATTAGCACAACTCATCATACTTGAATTATTCAGTGACTCTAAATGACTTGAAAATAATCTGCTATTATCTCTGTCCTCTGCTATATTGCTGGATGCAGCTAAAAGGCATCATTTATTACACCTCATTAAGTACTTCGAACACAAAAGGACATTAAGCTCACCCTAATTCATTTATATTATTCTGTTCCATTGTTAGAAAATTACATTATTTTCCAGTCTTTCTGTTAAAAACCCGAGTTCCCCCTCCACCTCCAACTTCCCATGAAACGCTGTGAAGAGCAGCCCTGCCATGATTCCTGGCACTGAAACCTTGCGCTTAGATCCTGTAAAAGATTGCACTGCTTCCCACTCGTTTCCTTTCATGGAGAAAATATGTGTTTTGTTGTTTGTGTCAGCAATCTTGCCGCCACTTTACAATGCCTGAGGCCAATTTTCAGGAATTAGTATTTTCACTAATGAAAGTGAAACACCCCAAAGTAGGCCCTTTGTCCAGACTGGAGTGTTTTGATGGGAGCTTCCGCATAACGTGGCTGATTGAATTTTTGTGGCCTTAGATTTCTCATGTGCACACACAAAGAGACGTAATTAAAATGTTTTCAGCAGATGATGGTGAGTGTCACAATCTTTTACCTTGACAAGCTCCTCACTTCCACAGCACTGAATTTGGCATTACTGATTGTAGAGGATGAGCGTCAATCTTATTTTTTCATCAAATTCACTGAATGTTGAATTGAAATGTGTTATTTACCTGTCATCTGTTGCTCATATCTTATTTGCATATTATTAAAGGAAAACTCCCCCCACTTCTTTCAATATCTGATCCGCTTGTTTTGTTTTCTTTTTCACATTTTCTTCAAAGAAAAGAAAAAGAAAGTAAGCCCATGCAGCGAGCAGTGCTCTCTCTGCAGTCTTGATGGATTGCTACAGTAAAGATGACTATATTGCTGTGATCATTCATCTTGCCAAATGTGACACATCAGCACAACAGGGTATAACTCAAGTTACATCACCTGCTGTTGACAAAAGACTTGACTTTACCCAAGGGCAAACAGACTATTATCAGCTCCGAGCCCAAACATCCACCAATTAAGACACAATAGCTTAAAGCAATGCAGTCATACGCAGCCTAGTTTAATGTCTTCATTCTGAAACTGGGGTTGACATTTAAAGGTTGCTGTTAATTTCACCCACTGTTTAAATCTGTATCCTAAATGGGTAACACATCCCAGGGAATACATATTAATCAAAACACCTTTGTTAAGAAGAGATTGCCGCCCATGGCCAAAACAAGCCAGCAGTGATTCTCAGCAGGATGTTGACTGATATTACTGGTGGAAAATTGAGAGCTTTATGCTCCCAGCCCAAAGTCAACACTGTTTCTTCTATTTACATTTTAATCATGTATGTAAAAATGTAGATGATTTACCAATTCTAGGATTTAAGTCAAGGATTTAAGTTTTATGTGTTTTAAATAAACAACTAATTTAACTGTATATTTATGAGTACTGAAACTTGAAACTAGCACCAAGGCTGCTGGTGCTATTCAGCTAACATGCTGACTGTCCAGTGATGTGTTGTCTGTAACTCTTTAAAATGAGGAATGAGGAGAGGACTGATGATTCTGGGCAGACAGAGATGCACATTGATGTGAAACAGACACATTTCTCATGACTCTGTGCACTCCTATCAAAAATGAAATACACTGTTACGTTTTAAGAAGGAATTAGGAAGGTCAGTATAGCAGTCAGGTGATGCTAATCAAATACGCTTGGTTTAGCGATCACCAGCAAGTGTGAGCACCTCTGTAAAAGTAGAAATTTTGGGAGTTTTTGCTGGTCTGGAGCATTTGGGTGTGTGTTAACACAATGCCACAGCTGTCCTAGGACTGAATGGCCCAGCAGATTCATCCCCGTGCTCAGAAAAACTGCCAAAACTCAAGAGCTACATCTCAGACTCTTGTTAAGTGTTAAAGTTCGTGAGAGAAAAACAAAATTAGAAAAACACTAAACATGTGGGGCTTGTCTGGAAGAAATGAGAGGAGAAAGTCTCCCCTCTCTAAACAGAACATGGCAGCACAGCTTGGACTGTACATTTGAGCAAACTAAAAAACTTCTGGAACAATCTCCTTTGCACATAGGACACCACAATAGAGACCTTCGTTTGGTGAAAACCAAACGCAGCATATCAGCACAAACACCTCATACCCATTTAGCATTTGATGTAATATTTATAACAGTTACTTGCTTATGGATTGGAACTCATTTTAATGTGTCTGAGTTGGAAATCCTGTGGGCCAATAATCACTGTTTATATTTTCTTTGGCTCTAAAACAATAACCTGACCTTGTCCTCTGCTCCTAGAAGACTTGAGTACAAACATATGTTTAAATGTTGCTGAGGTAAATGGTATTCTGGTTAATTTCGGTAAGTATGTATGTGTAGAGGAAAGCTGCTCTTTGTCATCAACTGTGATCATGAGTTTTACAGACAGAATTTGTGGGTGCAGTAATGGGCTTTGGGGTGTGGGGGTCCCAGGATCACACCTTTTCCTTTTTGCAAATGATGAGATCTCTTTGCTCAAGTGATGACCTTCAGCTCATGCAGTGATGGTTTGCAGCTGTGAAGTGGCTGGGATGAGAGTAATCAGCTCCAGTGTGTGTGTGTGTGTGTGTGTGTGTGTGTGTGTGTGTGTGTGTGTGTGTGTGTGTGTGCTTTAATGGTCTGTCATACAAAAACTAACTTTTTTATTTTTATTTGAATTTTATTGAATTTTATTTTATTTTATTTGTATTCTTTCACTTATTGTTGCATGTGTGTTGTTGCTGCCTGTGTTTGAGTAATTTCTGTAACTGTGAGACACCTGCTGCTGCCTATCTTGGCCAGGTCTCCCTTGAAAAAGAGGTTTTTAATCTCAATGGGATCTTCCTGGATAAATAAAGGTTAATAAATAAATAAATAAATAAATAAAGAGAAAGCTTGGGATTAAGGCAAGCTATGAATTTACAGATTGACTACTGTGGAGAGTGACTGAAAAAGATTATGGATGCAAGTGGAGGACATATGCTGAGAAGGGTGGCTTAGTTGATCATTGATAACAGGGTTGAAGTGCTCAGTAATTTAGGAGGGCTCAAACTGGAACTCCTGCTACTCAGCTTTTAAAGGAGGAACTTTTTAATGCTTTAATCCTCCTCTGAGATGAGGTGTTCTGGGCATTTCAAACAAAGAAGAGATATTGAATCAGACTCATGATATGGTGACTCTGTCCCAGCTTGGAAACTCTGCAATGTCCCCTCAGTAGAGCTTGAGGGAGTATATAAGAAGAGTGAGGACTGCTGCATCTGAGATAAATGGATGGATTGCATCATCTGAATGCTCTGCTATTCAGGTGTTTCTGTGACTTGTACCATCAATTCATGCAGCCATTCATTTTCTTCTGCTTATCCAATTCAAAAGTGCAGGGGGACTGGAGCCTATCCCAGCAGGCACAGGATGAGAGGCAGTATGCATCTCGGACAGGTTGCCAATCCATCACAGGGCTACGTTGTATGCGATTTCTTATTCAGATGATCTTAACAATAGCTGGGACATTTCGAGGTAGGTATGTATCACTGCATTCAGTATACTTGCAAATGCCTGAAAAACTGATCACAAAACTGTCCATTTTATCAGTATCATCGTCATACATTTTGCAATCTACATGCGAATGAACTTGAAGCTCATGCACTTACTCACATGCTGTCAGTCTGATCGATGTCTCCGTGCTAACAATGCTCTCATTGTTTTGTGCGTGAATGCTGCCGTTCTTCGCTTGTTGGGATTCAGAGCACATCTTTCAAATGTGGTAGCTGGGTGTGATTCATATCATGCTTTCCGCAGCAGGAAACAGTCCCTTGTATCAGCCATCAGCATGTAAACACAATTTTATTTCTTATCGAGGGTAACTTCTTTGGCAATCAGTGTAATTCTGGCTATATCTGTAGTTCTGTATATGTGTGTGTGTGTGGTTTGATAACATTAGACTGCCAAGGGTAAATCTGTGGTGTTGTGTATGCCTGCAGAGCTCAGATTAAACTTGAATTATCAGTGTAGGGACTGCCTGCTGCTTCCTCCTCCTCAATCATAGGGGTTCATCTCTTGGTTGTTATTGCTGTTTTACTCTGTCGAGAAGAAACTGCAGCAGTCAATCTAGTTTCTTTATACACCTAAGAAACATATCACTCTCTATACAGACTTGGTATGTGAGCTATTGTGCCGATCAGCTCATTGGTTCTGTTGTCATTTGACCCTTGTACCTGTACACAGTTATCTGAATTATCACAACACAGACTGAATGACCAAGCGTGATACTAGTCGCAAGAGATTAATCCATCTGCCATCCACTGCCTACATTTTCACTCCAAACTTCTGAAATGTCAGAAAAGTGTTTTAATTTTCCAAAACTTGGAAAAAGATGTGAACTGTGAAACTGTAATTATGAAAACTTCCTAAAAATATATCCTTTACAGCTTTGTAAATTAGTGCTGCTGTAGCATCCAGTGGTTTTTTTTTTCCTCAACTCTGCCTGATTAGAAAATGATCACCCCTTCCAGGCCATGACAGCAGTGCCATTCTAGTGTATAATTAAAATGGCATCCACCTCTGACTGGGCTATACATTTAGTTAGCCTGCTTTTGTTTGAAGAGTTGAGCTTAAACTCTTCCTCAGAACTCAATGTACTGAAACTTGTGTATACTGGTTATACATACCCTCTGGGCTCTATCCTGGCCATTTGTGGCCACTTCGCTTTTCTTTTTTCAACCATTTTCGTTCTGTTAATGCAAATGGAATGAAACTTCCCTAAGGTGTGTATTTTTTTCAGATTTTTTTAATTTTCAACATCAGCTCCTTAATAATATCAATAATATTCACTATACACCAAATTGTTCCTCTTGACTCTATCGTGGCCATTTTTGGCCAATTGAAACCCATTATAACCACCTTTTTGATTCCTTGTTATTGACAGTACTATATCATGCGATTTAGGTAAAATTGCTTTCATTCTAAACTCAACACACACCCTAAATGGAAGTAGAAAACTGTATTCCCTCAAAGAAAAATTCAAATTTGTGCATAGTGTGGGACAAGTAGTAATAAGTAATAGTGATCCCTGCACCAACTCATTACAAATGTATCCTTTTAGCCGCTAACGGCCCACCTATGTTCAGCACCTAAAGTTCAAAATCTGTCTGAGGTAGTGTACAGATGTGGACAAAGACTTTTTTGCTCTTGTTATTTCAAATTCTCATGAGCCGTGCTGAGGTTGCATCGATCCATTTTGTCCACCTTTCAGTCCCTATTTTCCAAGTTGTAAGGATGACATTCCCTGCTTGACTTTGTAGTCTTTCCGAGTAGAGATGTGCTGTCACTAAGAACGAGTCCAATTTAAATCGTTCAAACACAAAAAACAAAACAAAACAAAAAACGGAGACATGGCCAATAATTCAGAGGTCTGGCAAAAATGCTTTACACTTCTCTGTGTGAACACATTAGCTCTGTTTTGAGGTACTGTGACAACCAGACAGCTTAGCCGAAACACTGTCTAAAGATGTCTTGTAGTTAATCTTTTCCTCTGCTCAGCGAGACTTAAGACTGGAGCATCAGAAGCAATAATTTTACATCCTCACCTGGCACCTCATTCTGCTGTATTTCACGGATGACAAAATATTGTATAAATAGCTTATGAGATTTGACATGAGGGATCAGTTTCCATTAATGTATCAAGAAGTTGTTAAAGTTTGTAGAGAGTGTGTTTGTTTCACAAACAAAATAGCTTTCGGTTTATTCCTCCACTGTGCTTCTCTGCTAAGTGTGCTCTCAGGGGAGGAAACGTATATATTACATGAAATCTGACCTTGCTTTACTGTCAGGCCTTGCTTTTCAAGCTCCAGCTTCTGAGTGCGTGACAGTCTATAGGTGAATGTCTGTGATGAGCACTGAGACAAGAAATCAATGTGTGAAAAATGAAACTGTAATTAGCGTATCAGTCATGCCTTAAATGATACGTGAATGACATGTTGGTGGCCAGGTGGGTTCTACACTGCTAAAAATAAACATTAGTCCCTCAATATTAATGAGCAGCACGTGTTTTCAAGACTATGACCGCATAGCAACTATTCTGTTAGAAAAACAACCAAGGCTTTGATTGATAGCATGTGAGACATGTTAGTTATATTAGGTGTAATCACTATCTAACCTCTTGTGAATATTACTGAGTTCGTGCAAAGGTGGTCCGCCCTTAGCTGCTGAGATTCTCCCAGAGGACTGAGACTAGGATGCTAACAGCAGGCAGTCCATGTCTGAGCTGATGAAGTCAGACACTCCCTGGGGCTGGATTTTAACCAGAATACACGGGCACACTGCATTTTGTCATAACCAGAAATAGAAACAGAAGCCTGCTGATACTTTAAAAAACAAAAAACCAAGGATCAAGCATTATGATTATTCTAGAGTGACTCATCGAGCAACAAACAAAACAGGCAGTGTTAATGCATTTATCTAAATGTATTCTCTATTATTCTGTCAGTTTCTCGGGCATCTCTGCCTAAGAAGAAAGTGCAGTCACTTTGTGCAAAACGTAATGTATTGTAAATTATTCAAGAAAAAGTTAATAGATTAAAATGTTTATTCTAAAGATATGGTGCCAAATCAAATCCCCTTTTGAGATACTTTACTGTGTTCGGCACTCTGTATGCTATATGTTTGAGCGTACAATTCAAATGTAAAAAAAGAAAGAAAAAATGGCACCGTGTAAATTTGAAGTGTTTTCATCAGGATTCAAACACCTTTCTCTGTGCGGATGATTTATTAAATCCACAGTATTCTTCAGAATTCAGCTTCAGAATTATGTAAGGCCCATTTCCCACTGGAAATTACACTACTTATAGTTGCATGCAAACAGTTCATGTCAGAGTTGTGATATTCCAGCCACATTATTAACAAATGATAACTGCTGGACCCAGAAATTTGCCAGTGTGCTCCTAATGTCAGTCCCAAGTCCAGATAAAGGGGAAGTGTTGTACCAGGAAGGACATCCATGTAAAATCTTGAGCAAATCAAACATGCGTTTCAAAAATGAGATATCTATAACAGATTGTTAACCAGAATCGGGTTAAAAACGACTGCCTCTGGTGCTGGCAGTGGATGCCAGTGAAAATGGTGTTTCTGTTGTTCAAAGAAATGGGAAAAGGAAAGGTGGGAGGCATGTTTGAAGGCAGTGAGAGAGAAGGAAAGGTGGAAGTGTAGAGGTAAGATTAAGGACACTAACTATATTGTGTGTGCAGGACACCAGGTGTAAGAGAAGCAAGAGCAGGAATACTGCAGATGGATTCTGACTGTTGGTGTAGATATGAAGTGCAGTAGGAGTAATCTTGAAGGAAGAGTATGTGAATAGGGTTGTGGAGGGAAAGAGAGTGTCATATACGGTCAGATAATGTTGAATGTTGTCAGTGTGTATGCCCCACACGTTGCATTTCAATTTGAAATGCAGATGGAAGGGAAAATGATGGAAATCCATGTGGTAAACATACACTTTAAGAGGCAGGAGGAACATTGTGTGATGTGTGAGTGGAGTGGAAGAAGGTGCACCCACGTGGACTGTACTGTATGTTATGCACAAGGTGCAGTTTGAGAGCAATGGGAGTCTGCCATGTGATGTGAGGGGAGAATATAGCTAGGCAGCATCAGATGGTCGTCTGTAGGATGACTCTGGACATCAAGAAGGAAGGATTAGGATAGCTCAGCAAGGATTAAATGGTGGAAGTCGAAGGAGGAAGAATGTTGCTGAGAGTTCAGGGAGGAGTTGAGACAGGCTTTGGCTGGAAGGAAAAGTTACCAGATGACTGGGAAAGCACAGTTATAGCACTGATTGAAGCTGCCAAGAAGCAGTTTGGTGTATCCTCTGGACAGAGGAAAGAAGGTGATAAGACTTGATGGTGGAATAAGAAAATACAGGAAAGTGTTCAAAGGAAGAGGTTAACAAAGAAAAAGTGGAATAGTCAGGAAGATGAAAGTAAGTAGACAGGAATACTTGGAGACTAGATGTATGGCAAAGAGAGGTGGAAAGAGCAAAGGAAACGGCTTAAAGTGAGCTGTATGGGAGGCTGGACACTAAGAAGGAGAAAAGGACTTGTGTCGGTTGACATATATATATGTATAATATATGTGTATGTGTTTGTGTGTGTACTACATATCAAACTGGAAATCATGTGCAGTATGTGCAGTAGGTGATTAATGATGAAAATGTGCCAACGAGTGCATTCATAAGTACTTTGAGGAGTTGATGAAAGTAGAAAATGAGAGAGAAAGAGACAGAGCAGGATGGATGGAGGAACGTTACGAAATTGTGAAATGCAGAGGAGGAGGAAAGTGAGGGCACTACAGATTTGATGTTTGATTTGGGAGTGTTGATGGAGAAGTATAGAGAAGGTCAGAAAGAGTTGCACTATGTCTTTGTGGCTCTAGAGAAAGCATATGATAGAGTACCGAGAGAGGCTGTGGTGCTATTTGAGGAATTACGGTTAAGTCATTGTAATCTTTAGTGAGAGTAGAGAGCAGGTCTAAGAGAGCCTGGAGAGGTGGAGGTATGCTCTAGAGAGAAGACGAATGTAAGAGAGAGCATATTTCTCCTGTTCTGGCTTCCCTTCATTGGCTTCCTGTTAAATCCAGAATTGAATTCAAAATCCTGCTCCTCACATACAAGGGCTTAAATAATCAGGCCCCATCTTATCTTAATGACCTTGTAGTACCATATCACCTTATTAGGTATCGCTCTCGCTCTGCAGGCTTACTTGTTGTTCCTAGAGTATTTAAAAGTAGAATGGGAGGCAGAGCCTTCAGTTTTCAGGACCCTCTTCTGTGGAACCAGCTTTCAGTTTGGATTCAGGAGACAGACACTATCTCTACTTTTAAGATTAGGCTTAAAACTTTCCTTTTTGCTAAAGCATATAGTTAGGGCTGGATCAGGTGACCCTGAATCCTCCCTTAGTTATGCTGCAATAGACGTAGGCTGCTGGGGGATTCCCATGATGCATTGAGTTTTTCCTTTCCAGTCACCTTTCTCACTCACTATGTATTAACAGACCTCTCTGCATTGAATCACATCTGTTATTAACCTCTGTCTCTCTTCAACAGCATGTCTTTATCCTGTCTTCCTTCTCTCACCCCAACCGGTCGCAGCAGATGGCCCCGCCCCTCCCTGAGCCTGGTTCTGCAGGAGGTTTCTTCCTGTTAAAAGGGAGTTTTTCCTTCCCACTGTCGCCAAAGTGCTTGCTCATAGGGGGTCATATGATTGTTGGGTTTTTCTCTGTATCTATGAAGCACCTTGAGGCGACTTTTGTTGTGATTTGGCGCTATATAAATAAAATTGAATTGAATTAAGTCAGTGGAAAAACAGTCTGTGCATGACAGAAGGATAGCAGCGAGAGTGGAGAAGGTTTACAAGATGGCACTGAGACCTGCTGTGATGTATGGTTTAGAGACAAATGACGAGCAGGATGAGCTGCAGATGTTAAGGTTTTCATTGAGAGTAACCAGACCCAGGTTAGAAATGAGTACATCAGAGGAACAGTCTATTGAGCAGTTTGGAGACAAATTTAGAGAGACAAGGTTGAGATGGTTTATGTGCAGAAGAAGTATGGTGCTATGGACAAAGCATGATGAATATAGAGCTGCCCAGCAGGAGGACAAAATAAGATCCTTTGATGGATAAATGCATTGAATAGAATAGAATAGAATTCAACTTTATTGTCATTGCACATGTGCTGGCAGAACTGAAATTTAGATATCCTATTTTTACAGTAACTGGCCAAATGATTTTGATAGTGACTCATCTCAGCTCAGGGATCCGGGAGGCATCCAAGCTTTAGGAAACCCTGGGGCAAACCTCAAAACAAACTGGAGGAATGATATATTGCATCTGCCATAATAGAGCCTCAGGATGCCCTTTTACTGCTGTTGTACTTTCTCCTTTGTTCATGTGATGCTACTTTTAAGTGCAATCTAGCTCCAGCCCCTCTGTTCGTTCCTTTATAATTCGGTGTCTTGCTGCTGCAACACACATAACCTCTTCTCATCTGATTGCTTTTCCAGCTACAAACCACCCTTAATTATAATGTAGCCGAGGTCAGACATTAGATCAGTTACTAGTCAAAGTCCTACACATAAAATAGACTTAAATTAGTGCCACATAATATATAATTAGAGCATAATTACTAGGTGGGTTGCAGTATTTTACTGTGACCTGATTTATATTTTGTTGGTATCCTATAGCAACGTGTCATATCCATATTTGTATAGAAATACTTTTTCAGATCTCCAGTTAAACCAATATTTCTATTGAGCCATGGCCATTTTGAACTTCTTGATGTAATAATGACATGGTCTTGTACTGGTCAGTGGTTTGCTTGTTTTAAGGATGGGCTGGACCTGCCTGGGCTCAGGTGGAGTTTCCTGTTCCCATTCTTCAGCCGTCTGATCTCATCAGACTCATCACCTACCTGAATTTAACGACCAGCTTCAGCATCCACACTAATGATCTTCTCCCAGTGCTAACATCCTCGTTCTCATTGTTTTCTAGAGACTTCTGTACAGTTGTAAAGCACACATCTTGCAAGACACATCCGCAGTGGCTTCCCCCGTCGTGTCTATTTCATTCTCTCCACAGTTGCCCTCCTGAGCTGCCTGAACAGTTTGGCCTAAACCAAATAAAACTTTTGAGCAGTAAACGGTTAAGTTACTAAACTGCGCTGTTGCCGTTTATGACCTTGCCAAATAATAGCTAACTTGTTGAATTTATTCTATTGGAATAAAGTGAAAGCCATATGAGAGCTGTATGATTGCAGCAAAGCTGGGAGTATTTCCCAGCAAATACACAGTATCAGGTTAGCCTGTCCCCCTTACAGAACTTAAAATATCTGCACAGAGTGATTCACATTTATCACCAACACTTATGCTCGCCTACTGGAGAAATTCCTCAATACACAGCTGGCATGCAGATATTTTCATTTGTATGTGCATGTGATAGTGTTGCAGTGGCATGCATTTTGATAGGTATGGCACAAAGCTCGTTTATGTGTAATGAGTTCATATATTACTTCCCAGTTTAATAGAATTATACATTCACTTACTTGACTATGCCTACCATACAGTCCTTTGAGATGATAAGTGCTGGAGGAAATCAGCACATTGTCACATGGGCTGATGTTTTATTGTTAAAGCTATGAATTATTCATGCGTCCTCACCAAGTTTCAAATAGAGACACGAATTGTGTTTTTACTGACAGACAAACAGGGACAGATCCTTTTCTCAAAAGCACACAAATGCCAGTGTAATATAGATCATTTATCTGTTAATTTATGAGCAGGTTTCTTCCCAATTATGTATTCATAGAGTCTTGGGGCAGAGTATGCACCTGTGAGAGAAATTTGTATTGATTCTTAAATATATAAATTTTCATTCAGATGAGTGGAACGTGAAGTTTCTGTTGAAAGACTCCCAGTTATGAATTCTAATTGTGCTCGATTCATTCTTGCACGGAGGCTTTCTGTTATGCTGGGAGACACTTTCCTCTTGTGGTGACCACGGTGTGAAATATCCGTTTAGAGGTAAAAATCCGACTTGAGTCATTTTACTGTGCTGAAGGCTCTTCAGTGAAGAATTTAACTTGTGACATGCAGGGACCAGCTTTCACAATTTTCAGTTGGTTAAATCCTCTGTTCTCTAACACATACAGTGTGCAGTTTTATACACAGTCCTACATTTTCAGAGGGTTCAAATTAATCCCGTCCCATCCTTCTGGTACAAGTTAATCTTGGTTTCATCTGTCCAAAAATCATTTTTAGGACTGTTCAGATTATTTTAAATGTTTTCTAACAAAGTCTAATTGGCCTTCTTGTTCTTGAAGGTAACCAGTGGTTTAACCTTGTTACCTCTTTGTTTCCATTAATTGAACTATATAACGAAATGAACAGTAAATATACACAATACCAATGCTGGTTTTAGTATTGATACTACAGTGATAGGAGGAAAACTTTGTTTCAAGCCTTTAAGCTCAGTATGCAACTTAACTATACTGTGTTAAATTATTTTTTTGGGAAATGACAGTGCGCCCCAGGGTGGCAATGGCTACAATGTAGCTTGCCATCACCAGTGTGTGAATGTGTGTGTGAATGGGTGAATGACTGGTTGTGTAAAGCGCTTTGGGGTCCTTAGGGACTAGTAAAGCGCTATACAAATACAGGCCAAAAAAAATTCTGTCTCTCAGATGGAGAGCTGGGCTTGCTCTGTGCTCACTCCCTTCTGTTGCTGGGCTCCTGCTGTCACACCTGTTGCCACTTACTCATCAGCCACAGTAATTAAGGACATCGGCTTGAGCACCTACTCTCTGCCAGATTGCTGCTGTCCTTGTGGTGGTAATTATACCTTTTTTTGTTTTAATTTTTGGATTCTTTACTCTCTGTACTTGTTCATCTGCATCTATCTCTTTTTTTTTTCTTTTTCTTTTGCCTGTCCCGTTTGGCTCTTTTGCCATCAGAATTGTTGTCTAAAGGCAAAGAAAGATGCCCAACGGATTTACTTTACCAAATTGACCATCCCAGCCTTGCCGTAATGGTCCATTTGATTCACCTTTTATTGTTTATTTTATTTTCACTTACTGAATACGGGACAGACTTGACTGGGGGAAAGAAGGGGAGAAAGAAAGAGGGAAAGAGAAACAGCTGAGAAGAGGGACGGGGGAGAAGGGCAAAAGACAAAAACCAACAGAAGGGCAGAAAAAAAATGCAT
This sequence comes from Haplochromis burtoni, assembly GCF_018398535.1. Classification (NCBI taxonomy): domain Eukaryota; kingdom Metazoa; phylum Chordata; class Actinopteri; order Cichliformes; family Cichlidae; genus Haplochromis; species Haplochromis burtoni. The sequence goes on from NW_024582574.1 coordinate 625,903, forward strand.
ATATCAATCACCTGGATCACCTGCTGAGAAAGAAAAAAGAAAACAAGCAGAAGAGAACAAGAGTAATAGAATAAACAACATCACAATGATATATGGGAATATGACAGTAAATACTAAATATTAAACATTATTGTGCAGCACATAAGATCAACAGAACACAGTGTGCTTTGAGGTAGGAGCCAAAAAGGGTGTAGTTTGTGGGTGTGATCACCCGTGTGTACACCTGTGAGCATGGACGCGCTTGTTTTTTTAAAAGGTTCCTTCATGTAATAGATCTGCTAGAGGGTGTGGGGGGGCCACACGTCCCAGGGCTCAGAGAGTCACTCCAGACATCCAGAGGCCCCCAGAACACAAGAGACCAAGGAAGACCAACAGAGGGGCAGCCGCGCCACTGTCCCAGAAAGAGCTGAGGAGAGTCCCAGATGAGGGCTCACTCAGCAGCCCGGAGCAGAAGCCAGGGGGAGTTGCAGTGACGCGCCCGTGAGCTCCGCCGGCAGCCAGCCGTGCCTGAGTGACCGAGCCCCAGGCCGAGAGGCCGGGGGCACCCCACCTCCGAAGTGGCCCGAGTCCGCCACTGGCAGGGGAAGTGGTGGTGGGGTGGAGATAGGCCTCCAAACCTTGGAGGGCCTGAGATGTCCCCAGAGAGGTGGCGTCTGACACCCAACCTGACATATAGACACAGACATACAGGCACACACAGATACAAACATCCATTCCCACCCTCATGCTCTCATATGCACTTACTCCACACTCAACCAACGTGGAGACAGACATAAAGAGACGCTGTACACACGATCACACTCCCCAAGCGTACTCTACAACCGGGTCTAGGTACCCTTGCCCCTGGAGGGGGGAACTGCACCCAGACCCAGGTGGTGTTACCCTTTTCCCTGCGGTGGGGGGAGGCAGACCGCCCCGACTCCGCAGCAGCAGGGAGGCCCCACACTCCAGACCGCAGTCGGACGGCCAACTCCTCCTCCTAGCCCCCCCGCTCCAGCAGGTCCGCAGAGAATGGGGGTGAGAGAAGACTCCAAACCTCCCTCCACCCGCTCATTGTAGTGTTGATGCATGTGTGTTCTAAGGTGCATTTAAAACCCAGGAGGGCATGGAGCTACCTGCCAGAGAGCAGCAGGTAAGCGCATAGGTCCCTCCTGCTAGCCCTCAATGTCTACGTGTATTTAAAATTGAGAGGTGGGCAACGACGCCAGGGGTGAGGTGTACACCCTGATGGTACTTTGGACTCCGTGTATCGTGCCCACCCCCAAGATCCTATATGTATGTGTAATGAGAGTGTGAGTAATGTGAATGTCTAAGTTGTGGGATAAAATTGAGGCAGAGGCAGCCAGAAGGGGACAGAGGGGGGGGGTAGCCTCCTCTGCACCCTGGTGACATACCCCTACTCCAAGGTCCTGCATGTGTGGGTGGTTGTGGTGGAGCGGGAAGAGGGAGGCAGCTGGAGATGGGGAGGGAAGGAAGGGAGGGGCAGGTGACCCCTCCCTGGGGCCAGCTCCCCCGCTGACCCCAGTAGGCACCCCCATACTCCGCGACCCGCCAGGGAAAGGGGGCCCAGGCCCATCCAGACCGGGGCCCAGTGCAGCAGCGCCCCCGGCCCCACAGAGCCCGGGACAGTCCACCCAACCCCACCACAGAGAAAACTGCACCCACCCCACCATCCACTCATCTTCCAGACTACATAAGACAATAAACACCCAGGCTGAGATCTTCCTCCACCTCTCCTGTATCTCCCCCTCCTGCAGAGAGAGTTCCTGAGAGAGGAAAGCTCCTGCAAGATGTGACAATCTCCCCCACCAGTTGAAGAGCCCCCCAGGTGGCTCGATGCACCGGCGGCACCCTGCTCCAGGGCTGGGCCCCCATGCACCCACCCGCCCACAACCCCGGCAACACACCAACCAGGACCCAAGCCCCCGAGGCCGGGCCCGGGCCCCAGCCCATCTGCATCTATCTACTTGTAACCACTCACCTGACTTTCAAGCTGGTCATTGTCTGCAACAGAGAAAATTCTTCTCCAACTACTTACCTGGACTCCAAAGTTTGTATTACCTGTGAAGGACGATAGTTCCACTTACCTGTCTGCCCACTGTTCACCACACACTCACCTGCTTAGCGCCTGGAACCCCTGTGGCTTGCCTTCTTACCCCCCTTGGTGCCTGTAGAACTATAATTTAACACTGCAGTGTAATATATTGATTGATGGAGAATCCCCTAATGTTTACTAACCTCTGTTCTCCTCTTTGGCAGAATTTCTTACCTGCTCCAGTCCTACTTACCTGTCCGTACACCTGTCGTTGAGCTTTGGCTCTGTGAAAAGATCCTTTTGTGTTTGCAATAAACAATCTGAAAGCTTGCTATCTATCTCTTGGTCCATCTGACAGTTTTGTTTTATAAATAGAATATATATTTTATGTAGCTGGAAGTAGTCTATTAACTAACTGTCCATCCACACATCCATTCTCTTCCGCTTATCCTTTTCAGGGTGGGGATATGCTGGAGCCTATCTCTGCTGTCTTAGTACCCTGCCTTTCACAAGGCAGGGTACACCCTGGACAGGTCGCCCGTCTGTCACAGGGTTCTATTAGATCTAATATTTAGATTTTGTTTGATTAAGACAAAAACAACAGTTAAATCATGACTGGAAATCTACCTTTCTTTATAGGTGTTTTAACCAATACTAAACTACTGCATGTTTCCATCAATACTTAAACCACCTAAACACATAATTGTACTTATTCCTCAAATTGGACAACCTTTATAGAAAAAAAACAAATGTCTCACAATGTATCATGTCAATATTAATATCCTAAAATAAGAAAGCATTGCATGTGATGTAACAGAGAAGGAAAAAAAAAAAAAAAAGGTCAGTAGGCCATGTTTCGTTTGCTAAATACTTTATTAAAAGACAGTTTCCTATTTACATTTACATGTTTCACAGAAGTTTGTAATTTTTTACTCCGGGATAAGGATGCATGATGTGCGTCCTGCACCACCCAAACGATCTGGGGCGTATCGGAACCATTTCTGCACTGCTTGTGCAAAGACAAACTCGGACATAGAGTTTTCCCCTAACTGCTGCGTCAGGCCATCTAGGACAAAAATACACACACACACAAACAAAAAAGTGAATTAGAGCACATGAATAAGCTCTTGTTAACTGTCTTCAGCGGGGAGAAAGTATGTAAACTCCTAAACATGAAAGTCACCAGGCGTAAATCTGCAAACTGCCGCATTTGATTCCCAAAGAGCTATGAGCGGAAAAAGTGATAAGTCTTAGCATGGTGTGCTGTGTATCCTTTAAAACAAAATAAACATGGGGTCCTCAGGCTGTACAAACTACAACCCGTGGACTAAACAAGCCAAAGACCAAAGACTCCATCTCCAGATTAACCGGACATGAAAGTCTTGTTATTAAGAAAGACAAAGTAATATAGCAAAAAAACGGTAAAACTTACCAAATATGCATTTGCAGAGCGCTGTATCTTTAAATGACATTTTTTGCTTTGTCTGGTCCTTGTTTTTTTTACCTGCCCAGTTTAGTACCGAGTCCGCCGTGTAATGGGCGGACTTGCACCTCCAGTGTGGTCCCTCCAATCAAGGCAAAGCGTCTCACCTATAGACACATTTTAAGAGATGGAATTAGCGTGTCTCATGTCTCAAATGTGTATGCAAGTGCTTGTGTGTTTAATCAACAAGCCGTTGTTATGTATTTAAATCACATCTGACAGCTATTACACTTTATAGTTACAAAGTGTACATAACCTTTATATACTTACCATTGCCTTATTTGCCTCTTGTGATTGAAGAGCTGCCTCTGCAGTGTTTAGCTCCTCAATGTTGTGCAAGGGCAAATCCAGAGGCAGTACCCCAGCATCTACCGATTCATTGCAGCAGGGATGGCGGATGGCTCTGACCTCCTCACGGAGTTCGTTAACAGCTCTCATCAGGTCTGACAGCATAGTTAATAGCTTTTGTGAGGTCGCATCTGTTTAAAAAAACAATTCTAGAAAGATTAATGGCTTAAGCAGTGAGAGGCGAAAAACAAATAAATAATAAAACGCAGTTTACGTGTGGACAAAAGGTGCAAACGCAAGGTAGGTGAGCGTGCAACGTAAAGTTAGGTGAGCGTGCTGAGTCAAGTTAGGTGAACAAACAAAGGAACCCTCAAAGCGTTAGGCTAGGTTATATAAGGGAATATAATGGAAAAGTACGAAACTAAAATGTTTTCTTTGTTGATAGACTTTGTTCGCAGTGCAATTTATTTGTTGCCGGATTGTAAGATGAAAGTAGACGCAATTTCGGGCTCCCACATTTTGTCCGAAACTTTACATTAACAAGTTTTTTTTACTGTTATTCAAATGCAACCGTGGAAATAACGAATAGAACAAAAGTCCTTCATTCTTACCTTATACTAATCGTGGCAGGCCAGTGCAGTGCATGAACTGATGCCTTCTCCGGTCAATTCCGCTGAGAGTAAATCTAATGTCCTGCTCTACTGTACAAGACAATGGTTACCTGGAGAGATGTACCAATGTGAGAGGGGGTGCTATGGAATAGTTCAAGTGGTAGCAGCTTTAATTTCCCGCTCAACCAAAAATCGATGGTTTTTCAACGTGATTGTTGTCACCTTGTCAACTATAAATAGATCAACAATCAACGATGACAGAACAACAGTGAATCAATGTTATTTCAATGTCAGTGTCAGGTTTCATCAGTATTTCAATGTTGTTTCAACATTGGTTTTGTGTTGACATTTCAATCCTGACGATTCTGATGGTTCAGATAGAAAATCAACATCTGTTCAATGTCTCCTTGCTATCTGGGTTGGCTCCTGTTGTCACTAAAGATTGCGTAATTAATGTTTAACAGCACTTTAGCAGGAAGTTAAAAATGTCACAAAATCTCTGGAAAGTTTCAACAACACTGAAGTATCAAACAGTTATTGTAAAGGTTAACCTAGCTGGCGCACATCCTAACATATGCTGTTTAGCTATTAGCTCTTACATTAGCAAACTGTTATCGTTAGCATAGCGGCTAGGAGACTCCGGGGCGCGATGGACTATTGAGCCATGGAGAACCTGGTGGATTGGAGGCTGTGCAGAATAGTGGAGGAACCATAGCTGAGCTGACCAGAGAGTCCAGTGTGAAGAGCTAATCCGAGCAGATAAAGAGCGAACTCTGGAGCAGAGCAGCTAAATCAGGCCTGAAGAACAGAGCCAAGCCTGTAAAGAGCTGCAGAGTGAGGCAGAGCAATGTGAATGCTGGATGAGAGACAGGCTGCAGGCAGATGTGGACAAGACAATAAACTTTTCTACTTTTCCAATGTTTTGTTTTTTAAACAGTGTTTCTTATTAAATTGTAGCAAGCACTGAGGCCCGTTTTAAAATGTGTTCAGTGACTGGTTTAATCTTTCACTCTGAGCGTTGTTTTTTATATTTTCTTATCCAAAGTTGATCTGTAACTTTTCCATTATGCTCTTGTCTACAATAATGAAATTATTTAGATGTGTCAGGTAATGTTTGTTGTACCCTTTGTTTATCAGTAGATTTTAAAATATACCTTCGGGATCTGTATTGAAATTATTGAAGTTATTTGTAAAACGAATAAACTTTAATACTTATTTAGATAAATCTAACTTATATTTGGGAAAATTAGTTAAAAAATAAATGACTTTTTAGAGCTATTACTTACGTTGTTGCAGGATGGGGTAAGAAGCTTCTTTGTGGTATTGAAAATGGTGTGGAGTATTTTCCTGGTATAAGATAAGATAAGATAAGATAAGATAACCTTTATTAGTCCTACACGTGGGAAATTTGTTTTGTCACAGCAGGAGGTGGACAGTGCAAAAGTTATATAGCAAAAATTAGAATACAATAAAATTAAAATACTGTACACAACTGTACAGAATAGAATAGAATAACATAAAATACTATATACAGTCGAATAAAATAGAATAAAATATACAATAGAATAAAAATAGAAGACAAATTCTATATACAACTGAGTAAAAACACAGCTTTGTCAGAAAAGAGTGTTGCACTTAGTCTTATTGCACATGTGTGTGTGGGTTTGTGGGTGTTTTATCAGTTGAAGTCTGTATCACGTCTGAAATTCTGGTAATTTGACAACCCTACTGCCAATTATGACACACAAAGTACTTTTACTGCTTCTGCAAAACAGTAAAATAAGATAGATGAGATGTTTAAGCGTAGACAAACTGAAAGCACTTGCATCCACAGGCACAATGCTAATGAAATGAAGACCAGCAACAGACTTCTAATCTGAGCTTTATTTTTTAAACCTGCATGTATGTTTGTATGCATCTTGCATAGCAAGACAAAGTATGCAGGCTACAGTTACTTGAAAAAAGTAATCAGTAACTAATTACGGATTACTTTCCCAAAAAAGTAATCCCGTTACTTTACTGATTACTTATTTTCAAAAGTAATTAATTACTTAGTTACTTTTTAAAAACACGATTTACAACCTGAATAGGTGATAAAGCGATAGATCTTTCAGCCCAATTCTACTTTTTCTGCATAATCCATCATACAAAATGTAATCAAATGGAAAAGTTCCTTTTTAAAACTTGTTTTATTAATTTTAATCTTTTAACTTTATGCATCAGGCAAAAATATAATTATATGCAACATTCACTGACTGGAAGAAATTTGTTTAATATTTAACCCACTCACTCTTTCAAATAGATGCAAGTAAAACACAGCAGAAAATAAATAAAGTCAAAGACTAGCGGTCTATTTGCTCTGTTTTCACCTGTAAAGCCGGTGCAGGTGTGCCGCAGCGGTCAGTTGAAGAATCTGCGAGTTTCTCTGTGAATTTCCCATTATGTCGTAGCGCGCTCGGTGCTTGCTCGGAAGTTTAGGGGTTTTTTTTTCGCTGTAAAAAGAAGTTTTCTTCCCACGCACAATGGACACTAATGTTTTTGTCACTTTTTATGGAATCAAACTTAAAGTAAGGTCAGTACTTCCATGCTTTAAACGCTACATGCTCATAATCTCCCTCTACTCAATATATTATCCATTGTTGATCTGCACACAGCTGTTGTCACGAACTTGGCACTTACGTCACTGTCATGAGATATTCTTGCAAAAAAATCACGGTTTTAGTAACGCAGTAACGCAGCGTTCCTACGGGAAAGTAACGGTAATCTAATTACCGTTTTTGCAATAGTAATCCCTTACTTTACAAGTGGTTACAAGTAACGCGTTACTGCCCATCTCTGCTGACGACACACTAATCATAACATTTAAACACCCGTCGTGTTACCTGCTCCACTATGTCACATACACATACTCTTTTGGGAAAAAGTAGCACTGTGGCTGAGACTGCCAGTACAGTAGTTTCTGAAGTTGGAGGATTCAGTAGTTTCTGAGGCTTAAATTGGGAAGTGAAGCCTCACTTATGGTGGTTCAGTGTTTTCCCATCTGTGGAATGAGGTGCAACATCAGCACTAAGCTACCTTACTGCACACTCACAGATGATTTAACAGCCAACTCTTAAGCGCAGCCATGGATTAATAGAGTCTGACATAAAGCCTTTTCACTGGCTTTATCTGTTTCTTCTAAGCTTGGGGGAATTGAGCACTGGTTCTTTTCCCCCAGCGTGACACCAGCATCATCTGCACTGTTTCACAGTACTCTCTCTCTTTTTTTTTTAACTTTACCATTTGTGCTGTGTTGGCAAGCATCTCCACTTACTATTGGCAATCATTCCCTTAAGATTTTTAGATCAAAGAAGTATTGGCTCTTCTGCTCAAATATTACCCCAAATCAGGGCCCAATTCTATGCAAAGCCTGCAGGGGTCATCTAAATTTGCAGAGGCCTGTCAGATACAAGTAAGTGGTGATGTTGTATTGGATTATGGGAGGTTTTGAAGGCTTACCTCAAAATCCAATGGTTTATAAATGTCTGCTTAAGGTCACAGTTCAAAAAACAAAAACAACCCCCCCCCCCAACACACACACACACACACACACACACACACACACACACACACACACACACACACACACACACACACACAAACAAATCTGGGGCTTTGGGGGGTTAGTTGGGACTTTAACTTTAATCTCTGTGCACCTGATGCTCAGTGTTTTTTAGACCCAGACTATTCTCCATGAGGTGACATGGAGGGAATGCACTTTCATTTAGTTCATTGAAACAACAAAATAGCTACTTAAAACAAAACAGCACTGCGAGACCCAAAAATCGAGAAGCAGACTGTTTTTTTTCAACTGTCAACTTATAAGTGGCCCCATGCTGGATCTCCCACAGGGATCTTACTTTTGAATAAAGCCATGTACTAATGGATGTAAGTTAACTGGGGTTTTCTTTTCCGAACACTGTTGGTTTCAACCTGCAGGTGACCTTCCAGAGTACAAAGTCAGTCAAAAGAACCCAGATCCATATTGAAGTTTTCACAAGAAAGCCAGCCAGCAATGGATCTGCTGTGCTCAGAATGTGAATTAAGCCACTGCACAGGAACTGGCTGAAAATACAGAGAGATTAAGTGGAGATTCTTCTGAGATGAAACAGAGGATTGTGCTTCTGCTAATTGTCTCCCTTAGGGAAAGAGACAGCTTTTATTCTGTTTTAAATCGTAGGATTCTTATGGCTGCTTCGGTGTATTTATATTTGCAAGTGAGTGATTTCCTAATGGTATCCTGCTAAATAATACATAGCAAGATTTTGCTTCACACACTGTAGTATTTGGGACCTGCAGGATTCACTCGAGCTGTACCTCTCACATACAGCTGAAGCAATTTATATGTGATGGCTGCTTGTTGCTCGTATTTAACTTTTGACATGCACGTTTAAATCCGCATTAATAATACTACTGCAAATATTTACATACATTTCTTTTAAGCCATGCCCTTGTGTCCTATTTAACCTCTTATCATCAGTTTCCTACCATCTGTTGACCTGTGAGTAATCTTTACTGCATCAGAGTTTTGCTCGGAAAATTGCTGATTTGATTTTTTTTTTTTGACTGAGCTGGCCTTTTTCAGCGTAGTGGCAGACAATTTATCACTACATTTTGTGTGTGTGTGTGTGTGTGTGTGTGTTCTTACAGAGAAACGAGTTGATTTTGACAACAGATCCTCCTCTTTAATAATCCACACTCTGAGCCATGTTTAGATCAAAGGAAGAAATGGCAGCCATGTTTTATGTAGACACTTGTCTCACTGTGAGACGGCTGCTCTTTTTCTCTCGGGCTCCCTTTTCTGCTAGATCTTCCAGTGTTTGTGTCTAAAACGCTCAGCGGACCATTAAGTCTTATATCCAGCAGAAAAATACTGCCAGAACACGAATGACAGTGGATGATTTTCGACCTCAGCTGAATTTGCGACCAAACCTGCTCTGTGGCTTATAAATGTCTGCTGTTAAAGAAGGAAGCTTCGGGGATCATTGACAAGCTGTCACAAAAAATACAATGGAACAAGAAGGATTTCAAACCAATTACTTAGAGTATACAGTCAAGCATCTTTGGGAATCACGTATGAAATCCCCCAGACATATGCCTAATTTCGAAATATTGAAAGAAGTGTTTGCTTTGTATGCTAAGCTTGACTGCCTCTTTCGTTAAGCGGAAGAGTCCTTAATTTAATTGTAACTTCAGTGCTGTGATATTTTATGCCAAACATTAGTTTTACTCAAATTTTTAAAGCCTAAAGCCCTGATCAATTTTCTTACCAGTCATTACATGATCCTCAGTAAAAGCTGCATAATTTATGGCTACAAAATACAAAGAAATGACGGACTATTTTGCACCGTGTCAATATTTGTTTTTGGGTCTCAACAGTGTGATGATTAGAGGAAAGCAGTGGACTGGAGTGGCACAGCTCTCACAGGATTGCCAATTTAAAGCATCTGCCGCTGACCACATAAACACAGAGACACACATACAGTGATCTAAGGGAGTGGGAGTGCGTGCTCGTGTGAGAGAAAGAAGGCGAGAGAACATCAATCTTACCCAACATGATTTGCTGACTGGATGAAAGCACTCCATCTGTCTTATGCTGTTTATTGAGGGAAAATTGGTTGAATTTAGCACAGTTGTTCCACAAAGAGAGAGTGCGAGGAAAAAAAGATTAGGAGATGTCCTTGGCCAAACCTGTAGTGGAGCGAGATATTACAGCAACTGTAGGAAATCAAGAAAAATAACTTATACATCACACCTTAGGTATTACTATCAGCTATAGTGAGTGTTTTTGTGCTTTTGCTACTGCAAAACAGCATTTTAAACACAGTCTAGCTCCCCCAACATTCAGCCAGCAGGGATGTAAAATCTTTAAAAAGAGAAAACATACCAGTGGATGCACCAAAGACAGTCTGGTATCTTGTGCACGGACACTTCAATGAGGATACAAGAAAGTGGTTTGAGCCACTGACCTTCCATGTCATGGAAGACCTGCACTACAACCTGAACCATAATTATAACTGACAGACAGAAACCCATACAGACAGACATGTTATGCTATGCAAAAGTCTTGAGCCAATTAACCCTCCTTCCTTTATATTTTCCGAGGAAAATGGACAGTAGGCGTAGAGGTTTATTGAAATGAGCAAACATAAATGGAAATACAGCATATAAGGCATTTGTACAATTGAGTTATGTACTTTTCAATGCTCAAGTGATTCACAGGGAAAAAAAAGCATTTTTCTGAAAAATGGTCAGGAACATGGACTGGACTGAAAACGAGTGAGCTTATAAGGCTACGTTCACACTGCAGGCGAAAACGCATCAAATCCGATTTTTTTGACCCTATGCGACCCATATCCGATCATGGTATGACAGTGTGAACGGCACAAATCTGATATTTTCAAATCCGATCTGGGTCACTTTCGTATGTGGTACTGAATCCGATACATATCCGATGTTTTAGAAAGCAACTGCTGTTTGAACAGTCATGTCGCATTAAATCCGTCTTTTGCGTCACTGACACAAGACAGACGCCAATTATCAGCTCCGGAGAAGCACCCGAGAAGACATCGCGAACACTTCCTGGCCATCAGTGTAGATGTTAGTGAAACTGTTGGGAAGACAACGTTGGAGAAACGTGAGTATGTTATTTGTACTGTATAATCTGCAGATTCTGACAGAAATCTGCAACTATCCTTTGAAGCACCGCTCCTCTCTAAAACAGCAATAAGGATAATTATTATTAACAAAATAACTTAAAGCAAAAATTGGGAAACGTAAAGTCCGAAGTCTTTATATTAAGGGCCATCAGTCAAACAATATTGTTTGCTCTGGGTCTAAACAGAGCGCGTCGTGTGTGACGTCTTCTTTTGCACATGCCGGCCGCTTTGAGGGTTCACACTAGAGCGCGTTTGCTTTTGATTTGTAGTGTGAACAAGCAGACAAAAAAAATCGGATTTGATCAAAAAATCGGAATTGAGCATTAAGACCTGCAGTGTGAACGTAGCTTAAGTGGCTTGCTCCTTGCAGTGAACCCTGTGTTTTACTTTCATGCAGTCTTCTCTTCATGTAGACTTGGATATCAATACGCCTGAGTGTTGTTCACTTGGTTGGCTGTTGTGAAGGGGGTTCCCTGCACGATGGAAATGATTCTGTGATCATCAACCACTGTTGTCTTCTGTGGACGTCCTGGTCTTTTTCTGTTGCTGAGTTCACCAGTGCTTTCTTCCTTTCTTTCTCAGGATGTACCAAACTGTAAATTTTGCCACTCCTACCAGTGAAGCAATTTCTTGGATGGGTTTTTTTTCTTCTGTTTTTACACCTTAAGGATGGCTTGTTTCACCTACATGGAGAGCTCCTTTGACCGCATCTTGTCTGACATGCGGTCAAAGACAGTAAAATCTTTCAAATGCAAGCGCTACACCTCAAATCAACTCCAGGACTTTTTTTCTGCTTAATTGATAATGATATAATGAAGGAATTGCCCACAGCTTAGATATTAAATTTGAGTCAATTGTCTAATTACTTTCTGACTCTTTAAAAAGGGGGTGGCACATGTTAAGTAGCTGATACTCCCGAGAGTTTCCATTGAGAGTTTGACAATGTAAAGCGCAATGCTTAACAGGCATTTCATTATCTCTATCTAACTTAGAAGTCAGTGTGTAAGTAAGGTCACAATGTCACTGTTTGCCAAACTCACTGGAATGTGCTGCGTCAGCGCTCTAAGACAAATCAACAAAGACAAAGGTTGTGCCCTGGCAGGACATTAATCTGTGCCCACTCTCTGCCCTCGGCTTTGTGTGGCAGTCCATGATTGCTAAACAGCTTGCTGAGTTTTTTTTCTTTATATGAAGAAAGTTTTATTGGGTTTTGTTCTCTAAAATAAGAAGAATGGACATCCTGATAGTTCAGTAGCAGAAGTGCTACGAGGAACAGTTCAGGATCAAAATCATACCAACTCATCTGTCAAACATGGTGGAGGCAATGTTATGACACAGTCATGTATGGATACCTGTGGAACTGGGTCACTGATCTTTATTGATGATGTGACTGCTGAAGCAGAAGAAATAGAAGGATGAATTCTGAAGTGTTCAGGGCTACACTCTCTGCTCTTCAGCTAAATGCTGCTAAGCTGATCAGATCAGACGGCGCTTCACAGTGTAAATGGATAACAGCTCAAAACATACTGGAAAAACAACCCAAGAGTTTCTCAAATCAAAAAAAAAAAAAAAAAGAGAGAGAGATATTCTTCAATGCATAAGCCAGTCACCTGATCTCAACCCAATAGAGCATGCTTTTCTAATTTACAAAAATTACTCACAAACAAGCAGTGCGTGTAGGTGGCTGCAGTAAAGGCATAGCAGTGCATCTCCAGGTTTTACACTTCAGTCACTCAATGACTGCAAAGGATTTTTTCCCCCAATTATTAAAAGTATTTAAGAATATCGTAATTTGCCCAAATTATTTTAAACCTCTAAAAATAGTAGAATGGCTTCCTAAACAGTTAAAGCAATACATTCATACATGCTGCTTCTATACACCTGTAAACAACTTGGCATGCTTAGCCTGCTTAGCCTGCCCAAGATTAGCACCATAATCGCAGGTTAATAATACAGCTTTTCACATCATTAGCCTTCAGTTGCTTTGTACCGTGTACTGCACCACCCACTGGACTAAACTCTGGGAAGATGGCAAAGCCCTTATTTGTCTTCCCTTGGACTGGTGGTTTTACGGCAGCTGTTTTGGAAAAAAAAATAAAAAAGAGGAATTGCGTTCAATGAGGTTCTAGTCCAAGTGATCACAGACACAAATGTTTGGCAGCAGCATTTCTGTTTCTGCTGCACTCTGTTGGGATTTTTCCCTGGCAAAGTTTCTCTGTTAATTTTAACCAAATTCTTTGTGTTATCTGCTGCTTATACATGTTTGCTCAGGCGGCAGAAATGCCAGTGATTGGTTGTATTTATGAAGAGCACAGACTGCGATTTTAAACCCTTCTGTCAAAATGTAATGCACTGCTTTACAAAGAAAGAGCAGTACTGTATGTCTAGCCATGATATCATTCTGGTTAAGGTAAACATGTACTTTTTCCTGGCTTTATAGTTTTGTGTAACATGTGACATCAGTCGTCTTTGTTTGTTAGTTAAAATGTGGTGGGCTCATCAGAAAACGCACATCAGATGGCA
>NW_024582574.1:640477-685179 GCF_018398535.1 Haplochromis burtoni
TCCCATCTTGATTGTATTATGTTCTAGTTGGAAAATGGATCAGCTTAAGAAGCTTTGACCTTAGATTTTAACTGGGTAAAAAAAAAAAAAAAAAAAAGCCAAAACAAAGACGTGTGGTTATTCAGGAATGAGGAAACAGTGTCCAAACAATCTTTATCTGCTATCTGATATATAAACATTACATTTACCATCTGGGTATCTTGTGCGCCAGTTTCCTTATTTGAGTTAAATTGATTTATTTGTTCTTGTTCTGCATAAAGTCAGTAAATCACTGTTAAAATAAACCTTAACAAGCTACCGTTTGATCCTGTTACCAACGTGTAGCAGGTTGCTTTCTGTAGCCTGCAGTCATTTCAGGAAAGCTGTTTCCTGCTGCTGTCCATTCACCAACATGCATGGGCAGTGAATGCTGCACAAAAGCAAAGCAGCACATTCTATAGCTTTTCTGCTTACAGCTGACCTGGAAAGGCGTGGGCTGAATTTTAATGCGCTTTTTCCATCTCCTCCTAGAAAGAAATAAAGGTGTCAACTCGCTCAGGTGTCCTCTGATCTCCTTCTCACAAACCGCTCAACTAAAAAGCAGCTCTTTTCCCCTAGTTCAGAATCCCCAAGGTGCCATTCCTCAGGGTCAAATATTAAGTAGGCATCAGGGGCGAGCTCCTCTGGACTAGCACGGCTACAGATCTGTGCTTCTCTGCCTGCAGCGGGGGTGGGGGGGAGGTGTTGGGGAACACTTAGTCCACTAACATCATTTTTTACAGAGCACATCACAGCTGGAGACTCTGAAGAGAAGCAGAGGGCAGAGCAAAGTGGAACTACTTGAGGCTAAAAACATTATTCTTTGTCTTCTTTATTGCTTTGCTTTAATTTGTCCTCATCTTCTTATTTAGTATTTATATCTTTGCAACAGGAATGAAATAAGTCACAAAGTTCACAAATAAAAATATATGAGAGTTTCTTAAATTGAAGATTCAGGGTGATTTTTGCAGTTTCACAATTCTCCAGCTCTATGCGAACATACGCTGCCAGAAGTATTCAGTCACCCATTCCAGTCATTGAATTCAGGTGTTCCAGTCACTTTGCCGAGACGTGCAGACTGCTTCTACAATTATTTGTAAAAGAAAGGAGCTCAGTGAATTCCAGCGTGGCACTGTGATAGGATGCCACCTGTGCAACAAGTCCAGTCGTGAAATTTCCTCGCTACTCAATAATTCCACAGTCAACTGTTAGTGATATTATAAAAAAGTGGAAGCAATTGGGAACAACAGCAACCAAGCCAAGTTGCGGTAGACCTCAATTCTATATTTGCTTATTTTTGGAGTTGAAAATAAAGACACGCAACATGTAACTTTACTTAGTGTGCAGCTTTTATAGCAGTTTTAATTTCACCGAGTAATAATTTTTGTCATTGTTTTCAACAACGACCATTTTTTTCTGATGAAAATCGCTAAATAGAAACTAACACACGAGGACAAAAACTATGATGAAATGTACTGACACTTTTGCCAACGAATTGAAATGAGATAAAAATCCATCAGAACTAATTAAGTTGTGGAAAGGCATCAGAGGTTATTTCCTTGTGCTGTAATGTTAGAGCGCACAATCGGATCTACCACCGACAAACACGGTGGGAGCTCCCGGTTTCTCATGAAAACTCAACAAAACGTCAGCACCTGGGACGCAGAGGAGAGCAGACATATGGACACATTTAGCGTTTGATGTGTAGAAAAATAAGCTGCTTTGTAAACCACGTGGATCAACTCTAACCGATAAAAACACAACAAACTTTTATACTTTATATTTTACCCAACTGGTATTTAGTCGACTAAATCAGAATTTTAATGCCTAAATTACGACTAAAACTAAATGACGTTTTAGTCAAAACTAAAAATCAAAATTAGCTGTCAGAATGAACTCTCTCATATATATTTGTCTGAACCATGATTTTGCAATATTTTGGGAATGGAACAGCACAAACAAGGTTTTATTTCACTTCTATTGGCCACTTATCTGAACAACAAAGATAAGAGCATGTCAGTAATGGCAATGATTCCTCTGCCTTAATTACAGAGCTCCTCGACAAAAGTCTTCAAAGAGAGGAATTCAAATTAATGTAGAGGCTAAGAGAGAGGAAACAGTGTTATTATGGTGGAGAGCAACGGATGCTGAGATTAGAGAGCTTTTCTCATCCAGGCCTCAAACTGTGTTTGTGAGTAAGACTTCTCTGACGGCAAGACTTCTCGGTGTAGCTCCATGTCCTTGCATTCATTTCCATAGCTATCTATAATGCGTCACAGAGAGGGGGCAAGCTCTCCTGGTAGCCAAACACAATGGCTTCATGCTCCTGCATAATTCACTGTCGTGTGCAGTAATCCATAGAGTAGCTGGAGTTAAAACCACAGAGCATTTAATAGATAAAGATTAGACACTAAAGGGTCAATGTGTCAGTGAGAGGGGAAAAAATTAACGTGCCTCTTATGCTGTTGTTTAAAATGAACTCAAATGGCAGAAAAATGGATTTATATCCCGTGTAAATGAATTAACGTTTTAACCCAAGCTAATTTTATAAAAGACCTACCAATTTAGCAACAAAAGAGACCTGCTATAATGTGCATAATAAGTTGCAAATGCAGGCAGATAAATGTAAGAACACTAAAGCTGGATTATTACAAGCTAATGTCTAGCTTATTTAGATTACACAGACTTTATTTTTTCTGAAAATCATACATTTTGGTAGCAAGATGGCAGCGCATAAACAACACAAGGCTCAGTGTCTCTCCAGAATCTGCTATTTACCGTTTTTTTTATATCTATTCGACAATCATACTGTACAAGACAATAATTATAGTTCTACAACTGTTTATTAATACTCGCAATTGTATATCTATAATCTGCTATAACTTTTCATATTGATAACCATATGTATAATTGTTCTTGGCCTGTACATAGCTTGTATACTCACTACAGTTATAGCCTGTACATACTTATAGTATATTCATACCTTCATACCGTGTACATTGTAACACATCTATAATAGATCTATATTCTGTAATATATCTGTATTATTGCTAAAACACTTCTGGATGGATGCAAACTGCACTTCGTTGCCTTGTACTTGTGACATGTGCAATGACAATAAAGTTGAATTCTATTCTATTCTATTCTATTTTTTCCGTTTAAACATTTATTTAAGTTTTCTATGTTACATTACAAATAAAATACAGGTTTGTGATATTTGCATAACATTGCATTTTGCTTATATTTACATTTTTTTACATTTTGAATTGTGTTTATTAATTTTAGTTTGTCTAATATCCCTTAATAATACTTGATAGAGAATATAGAGCTGAGGGAAACTGCAACTGGAAAAATGAGGGCTTTATCTGAGGAAGGCTGGACCATAATCCATCCAGTTGGGAACATCAACCCAGCTGGGTTTGAGTTACATAGGACTAAAATAGATTTGTTGCTCATGTCATTCAATTATGACATGAGCGTTTTGGATGTCACACACATCAGTGGATAGTCTGACAACACGACTTCTCTAAAATTCCCAATAATCCCCACTGATGCTATGATGGAGGAAAAAAATCCAAACAGTTGTTTGTAAAATGTTTATTCTGAGGGTGAATCAAACTGTGTAATCTCCTTGTGCTTATATCTTTCATAGTGGTTTTACTGGCGCACAGATCAGAAAAAAAGGTAAACAGTATGAGGGCGGCATAATTAAAAGATAAATCAGGTGAATTTATGGAGCTTTTTTCCTCCGTCACAAACAGACTGTCTCTCTGTTTACTTTTTATGGCTGTGTGTACGTGTGTGCTTCCTGTTGGAAAAAGGCTTGCAGCGTGAGTCTGGTCATTGGGTGTGCACCTGAATTTCATCATTTTCATCTGCCTCAATAAACCAAATGTAATGATCAAAATGCTCCAGAGTTCAGACGATCCAAGCCAAAGTAAACACCCCCTAAAAGCTCCTGATATTCCCGTTTGTTTATTGATGTGAATGACCCCTCATTGTGCCTGTTTAATGTGAGGTATTTACTGCCCAGTGAGATTCTGGTATAAAACATATCTAAATATATCAAGATTTTTAATGACACTTTTTAGAGTTATATTGAAAAGGAGGATACAACTTTAGTTTTTTGTATGTTATAAATCCTGCTACTGGAACCTCATAAAGATGGACTGTTATTATTGAGTGAAGCCTAAATGTTGTGGGTTCTTTATTTTCAGCGTAAATGAAGTATCCACATGATGAGCACTAAAAGCTTTGAAGTAATATTAGTAGAAGTGGGTCTGCTGTGTAGGCAGTTCTGGGCGATAAGATAAACAAACTTTTTAAAAGCTCAGGTCTCTCAACTCTCTATTATCCAGACTTTTCACAGTATTTAGTTGTACAGATTACCATAAAATCGTAGTAATTTAGTAAGAGTGGAAGTTATTTTTCATCTAAAAAGTGCAAAGTACAGAGGAAGAAGAAAAACAAGAGATTTTGGTGTTTTTTGTTTTGTTTTGTTTTTATTAGGATTTTTTAAACTCTCCCCCCATTAGGGGACAGCACCTGATCATTTCTGATCATTCACAGACTTTTAAATATTTAGTAGTTGTAGTTCTAGGGAATGTTTAACTGCAGATATAGTACAGGCTCTTCTGGCAGTACCAATTTCTCACATCTTTGCTGGGTAATAGTTAGAATTAATTATGAAATTAAGAAACATGAATTATGTTTCTTTTCATTTAGATGGCCGTAGCAGATATTGTGCAACCTGGCTCATTGGAAGGCCTGTGACACACTAAATAGAACGAAGCATAATTCATTTTGTCTACTATCTGTGTTTGCTCTTATGACCTGTTAAAATAGCAACAATAACACAAACCAATCAAAGGAAGAATAATAGAAGAAAAAAGAAGAAAAAATGACATCGATTGCCAACAATTTTTCAGATATCTGCTATATTCTGTTTGTAATCTGTAATCTTTTTTTTTTTTTTTGCAACACTATGAGTGATCAAATGGACCACAGAAAGCAAACTTACTGGTGAAGCCATGGATGCATTTAGAGGTAGAAACCAGATTACAAGCTGGGCCCTCGTTCATTTAAATGGAAGCTGCTCATTGGTGCATACCTGAAAATTTATTTACCAGCTTCCTCCATGCTTCTGCAACTTTGCACCCACAGAGCATGTGAATTAGCATCCTAATACCCAAAGAAAGCATGCATGACTGAGACCCTGCTGGTCAAGTGTGCTATTTGGCTCCCCACACACAAATGGAAACTGAATAATTATAAGACCTTCATACACACAAAGTTTGATAAAAGTGGCTTTTGATGCACAGAAAAACATATTTCCTAAATAACAACAAAGTGATAAAATATTGAGATACTGGTGTTTTAATAGAGGACAAAATGAGAAAGTTATATTTTGTAACCATGCTTCTTTAAATGAAAAATAAAATAAATGGATTGCAGCACAAGATCCATAAAATGCATAAAATGTTTATACTCATCAAGTCAAGAGTTTAATCTCTGCCTTTACAGCTCCTCTCTTTGAGCCGAGGTGTCAAGTTAGCAGTGACACTCAGGGGTAACTAAAGTGTGAGGAATTCTAATTTTGACAAAATTTTCATCAGACAAACTGTTTTCCCACCTTCAAACAGCATTAAACGCAGGCGTGATATCTCAAGTTAAATGCACAAAAAACCTAACACATATGGTCCTTCCTTATACTGTATGTACTGCAGAAACTCTAAATATCCAAAGACTTGCGTGTGTGTTCTTTAATCTTTATCAAAAGCAGATTTCTAAAAGAGAAATAACCACAGTGCAGTTTAATCAAACTAAGTGCTAATTACATTAGTGCTTGCAGCTAGCTGTGTTCCTCATTGATGCACGAGTGTTACCCTGGTGACAGATTGGTGATCTGTCCAGGGTGGACCCCGTCTCTCGCCCTGTGACATCTCCAGCCTCCCTGCAACCCTGATTTGGATAAGCAGAAGAAAATGGATGGTAAAAAGCTACTTTCAGCTACCTTCTCACAAGTTATTGCTTAACGTCAGATGCCCTTCCTGATGCAACCGCAAACCTTTAAACCTTTAACGTGCCAAGGAAATGGGTAAACAACGACACTACGGGATGGAGAGATGAAATGAAGTGCTCACTTTGGACAGAGCCAGATTATTTTCCCTATTCCCTATTTTACCAAAAGTGAAATAGGCTCAGATGTTTCAAAAATAAAAAATAAAAAAATCCAAATTTAAAGCATAAAAAGCATACTGAAAGCTGAAGGATGTAAATTATCAGGACTCCACTGTCTAAGTGGGAATTATTACCTACTTTGGTTTGAACTCTGTGTAAACTCTGGCTCAGACTTCTTTGCTTTCAATATGGTTTTTCCACACGGTCTCTCTCTCTCTCTCTCTCTCTCTCTCTCTCTCTCTCTCTCTCTATCACTCTCACACACACACCCCACTCACACATGCAAATGCACCACATCTGTAGTATTCTCCACATGTGTGTGAACAGAGGAAGACATCAGCAGTGTTCACATAAAACTACAAATAGTCAGTTCCTTGTGTCTGGCTGTGTGCGGGAAAAGAGTTGAGCTCAAATCAACTTCTTTCTTCTTTTCCTTACAGTGTGTGTGTGTCCTTCTTTCTTCTTCTGTGTGTTAGTCTGTCATTACCTCTGCTTGGTTTCTGCAGGAGTCTGGCTGTCTGCTCCTTAAATAGGCTTGACCTCAGTACAGACTCTGAGGCTGCCTCAGTCTTTAACTCCACATGCTTCTCCATTTGCATTAGAGTGTGGTTTTGTGAGTGTGGGTTATTTTCATTACAGGCGCTCTGCTTGCAGCCACACATAGTCTAACTATGAGCAGCATAAATTTTGTATCCTCTGAATGCTAAATTTTTTTAACTTCCAATTATTTTTTCTCTATATGTCCACTTACCAATTATGAAATCAGTCACACAGTAAAGGTCAACATCAAATGCAACTGCTGATTTTTTCATTACAAGCACTAATCCATGATGGTATGCTACATACAAAGGGATCAGCATGTATTAATTTGTACAAATGACTAATAGGAATCATATTAGACTGCACGGGATAGCTATAGGCAAATCTGATATTCAGCATGTGTCACTTGCAATGTCTTGTACTTTTTTCATGTGGAGCACTTTGAGGTTGAATTAATGTTCTCTTTGGGGAAGCCAATCCATGACTGGTGGTGTTTTATTCTGTTTTTCTACTCAGGTAAGGTTTTTCTGAATTTGCAGTGTGTTTGAGATCATTGTCATGCTGAACAACAACGCTGTTGCCACTCAAATGCTTTCCAGATGGTATTACATTTTGGATCAAAATCTGGTGATACTTTTCTCTGTTCTTAATTCCATCAGTTTTCACAACATCTCAAGCACCACAGGCTGAAATTAGGCCCAAACCATGACAGAGCCTCCACTGTGTTTTACTCTCATGACCTCATTCATATATATATTTTAAAGATATAAAAATATGATCTGTTACCACTAATTTTCAGTGCTGTTCTTGTGTATTTGGATATACCTCAGCCTTTTCATTTCCTTAAGAATGGCTTCTTGACAGCCACCCTTCCACAAATCATTTCTGATGAGTGTGATGAGTTTCTCAACTGTGATATGCCAAGCTTTCGAAGAGCAGACTCAGAAAGCAAGGAAACAGATTAAGATGTTTATTTATAAAGTGCAGAAGTACCCAGGGAGAACAGAGCAGGGCAACGATGGTAAGAATGCTGAGGATCTGGAAGGGTCTGTGGACGGGGAGAAACTTGAGTTAGCACTGGCTGATGGAGAGTAATGGGGGAACGTTGTTTGTTGTAACTGAGTTGGCTTATCTTAATTGAGATCCAGAGAATGGAGGTAGTGAGGGGATATGTCAGAGGGCAGGATGGGTTCCAGAGATGAGGAAGCTGGTACGGTGGAGAGCAGGCAGGCATGTGTGAGACCTGAGACTTTCACAAAGGTGAGCCGAGCTGAGGTGGACGCAGGGAGTGGAACTGGCTGAAGATCCAAGATGGTCCAAGATTCTGCAGAGGAGAGGTAAAAAGAATTATCACACTGTGATAAGGACTACAAAGACACAGGACAGAGCCATTTTACCACCATAGTGGATGTACAACCTGGCAGAGAAGCACAGCCACAGCTGGTCCTTAAGTACACAGCATCCTGATGAATAATGTTTTGCAGGTGTGGGAGAGTGAGCCTGGGAAAGCAGCTCCGCCTGGAGGTGGAGGCAGGGAAGAAACCACCTTAAAACCACCTGGAAAAGAAGAATGTGCAAAACCACCCAGCCTGCCTTGGATCCTTACAATAATAGCTCTTTGGGGATCATCTCATTGGTGAAAAGTACTATTTTATTCTTGTGAAACTATGTTATCTTTATCATTTTTCACAGTTTCAGCCAAAGAAATGGGAGCAAATTGCATTTTGTGACAGACTGTTAGTAACAAAAGTGCCTAAAGATACAATCTAAAATTGGTTCTTTGCCAAATTGTGTGTTATGTACAGACACAACAGTGGTTCATCCATCTTTTATGCTTTAATGATAAATAAGTGAGTGTTACGTGACCTAATAATAAGAAATCAAAACAACAACAACAACAACAACAAAAAACCCAGTCTTCTGAAAATGGTCATCTACGTGAACTGGACCAAAAAATCAGTGAAAAAGAACGTTTGAAGAAAAACTCCAGAAAGGCTGAAAACTGTTGCTCTAGACTAGTCAAAGAGTTACTTGAAAGTCTGGCTCCTTGGAAGCAAAATATAAAGAAATGCGGGTGGCTTTTGCACAGTACTGTATTTCCATAATTGTTAGGGCTTTTGTCTTGTTGACAGTTGGCAGAAAAACAAAGGCAATTTCTGAAAAGGATAATAAATCAAACACAATAACTAGGACTGACAGACTCACTGTGAGAAACTTCACTGCCGTATGAAAAGTTAACAGCTCTAGTGTTTAGGATTCCCTCTGAGGGGGGCATGACTCTGAGAACCTCATTTAATGGCAATCCATTTCACTAAAACAAACCAAGCTAGTGGCAGCGCTCCTGTGGAAAACTTAAGGGACCTTTAAAGTCAGCACACTTCAACCTCTGAATAATAACAACAGAATCTCATTAAAAATCCCATTATAGTCAATCCAATAGCTGAGATGTTTTAGGCAGGATCAGAGTAATCAGTTTCTGTTAAATGCAGGAATAGCAAGATTACATTTAATAATCAGATTTGTAGTGCTGTGGACAACAGAATTCACAAAGCTTGTACTGGAAAAAAAGGATAAACTACGCGCGATACAAACAGTCCAATCTTTATTACAACTAAATATAAAAGTATTATTCGTGCCAAGCAGAAACTACAGTCTGTGCGTTAATTAATTCATTAATCAGGACCATTGACTTTGAAAAAGGAGCAATTTTCATTATCTTTCATTTATGGATGGTGTTGGATATCTGAGGAAGTAAGGCCAGTGCAGTTCAGATAAACTCAGTGCAGAGTCATGCGTAGCATCCTGCAGTTGCTCAAATGTTTCTCATCATTTGCCTTAACCCTTCTCTCCTCCTTTTGCAAAAAAAACCCAGCCTTTGCCACTTTTGCTGTTTGTCAGCGTTACAGCTTTCAGTCACTGATCTCGCCTGCCAAAAAGTTCACTCTTGAGCTTCAGCATGATTTTATAGAAGAAATAATCAAGTTCACAGCCCACATTTTAATATTCTTGCTTGCAAGATTGAGTGTTGTTTGAAAATCTTGGCTTTTGCTGTATTTTTTTTATAACATTATTCTGAACTCATACTAAAGCTTGCAGGAACAGACGGAGGTATCTGCTGGCGGTGTACCAGCCTGTGATTAGTGTTTCTATTTTTCTGAAAATGTGAGACGCTCTGACACTGGACATAATCATGAGCACAGCAATGTTCTGTATCAAATTAGATTTTTTGTATTGTCCACTAAATTACTCGGGTGCATCTGACCATGGTTACATGAGTCTGCAGAGAAAATGGACACCAAATGGCCTCCTCTTAGAGTAATGAATAAAAAATTGTAAAAGCCAAATAAACAAAAATAAATTACCGCCTAATGCCTCATTCGATGTATCACTGTGGCACAAATGCCCCCAGAATGCCATTACGGTCTCGTCTCTTGAGGTGAGTGCTCTCTAACGGCGTGTTCTCTCAAGTGTGTATTGAAAGGGGGGAAAAAAGAGAGAAAAAAAACAGGGTTCATTCTGATTAACTTATTTTCTGATTTCATACATCACTTTAACCCAGACAAAGCCAGGAAGGAGCTTGCATCTAAAATTCTCATAATGTCCTCACATCTGCTGTGATAGTCTCACTAGAATAGGGGCTATTAAATCATAATGAAAATCTTTTATTTAGCCTTACTCTCAGCTGTGTGTTTCTTCCACACTACATTAAGGTTAACTGTTGTAGCCAACATGATGGAGCTCTTTAGGTTCCACCTGTTCAAAATGTGTCTGCGCGATAGTTACATTCTGATCATTTGCAATGCAAACTGTGGCGCTTGGCTCCAGCACATTCACACAGTGGAGCATAAGTAAGTGCAAAAAGTGTTTCATGAAATTCAAATGCTTTGGACTGGACATAAGCGTTCCTAAGACACATCCTGCTAGGCATTCTCCAGTGAGGTGAATCAAAAAGTTAGCTCACAAGCTACATCCGCTCTCTGAGCTTTATCACTGCTGGTGGGGATTGCTGTAGAATTATATGAAGACGCAATGTTTACTTCAGCTGCGTCCCATTGATAAGGCAGAGGGTGGGAGGCGGCGGGGAGAGGAGTAAAAGCTCATGAGAGAGCAATAGTTTGTGCAGGAGCAGAAAGAAATACTGCAGCACAGAGCCACAGTTACAAATGATGCAGGACAGGAAGCTCTGGACCCTAAACCCAGAGGCGGAGCTGAATGGTCACAATGCATTATAATGAGTCATAATGAAATATGTATGTGTCAAACAGAAAGGCAATAACATAAAGCAAACCTACATTTCCTGGAATAATCGCGGTGGCTCAGACACACAGTATCTGGAATATGGCGCTTTCAGTGACTCGCTGCTTTGTTTTTTAAAGTGAAAGTTTAAGTAGAACTGCTAAAACGACTCAAATCAATTGCAATTTTCTCTCAAAATGTCACCTAAAGTGCAACCGGTTTATATAAACCAATATGTTTGCAGCACTTCAGCTTTACAACAACATGCAGTGTGTGCCGAAAGTTGTGTAAAGCCTTTTTTTGTGGTCTCGGCTACAGCAACATAAAGTCTTATGACATTAATTACAATTTGTGTCAGTGATGTTGCAGGTGATGACAACATTTCGAAATAAATTTGAAAATAAAAAATACAAATGTGCGGTTGTGAAGATTACTATTGCTTCCTCCTCAATCTCTGCTTCATTCTAGGGGCCCGAGGCTGCAATGGCAGCTAAAAGCAAAAGCTGCCTGTAAGGTTTAACTTGAGGTAATATACTGTAAGAGCCAGCTTTTTCTAAAAGAATGGTTGTGCTGTCTCAATTTTTCTTCTTTAAAACAATCCTTCCACTTTGAGTCTAATGGTGTCAGAGTGCAAGGCCCTGTCCAAGTACTCGCTTCTGTTAAATAAAAGTAAACAAATACATTTAAATTAAGAAAGATGGATGAAAACAAGTCCTTTAAATTTGAAATAACATGCACTTCATATACTTAAAGTAATCTCTATATTGTGTAACACTGATAAATGTAAACTGGAATAATAAAGTGTAAAAGAAACCAGAAACAGTGTATGTGTTCATTAGATGGACAATAGACAATAGATGACAGGAAATAACTGGAATGGCGTTCTGGCTGGGTGCAAACTGGGGACAGTGCATTTCGTTTATAGTCCATTAAGGCATCTTTTTATTTATGTACTCATTTATAAATTGCACATCAACAAGTTTAAAATGTTTTATTGTGTAATTTTGAAACAGTCATGAATGATCTCTTAGTCAAACATTAGGTTTTACAGGCAGTACTTTAGTGTTAGAATAAGACTGTAATAACAAGAGTGTAAGATTTCCTACAAAAATGTTTAGCAGTCTATAAACTAGTCTTTTAGGAAATGTGCTTCGACTGAGTCATGCATGTTAATTAAAAAAAAAAAAAATCTACCTTTGCCACTGTCCTATGAAATACTACTAGGATTTGTGCTTATGACAGCAGAAATCTCATGAGTAATTTTACATTCACTCTCGATGGTTAATTACATTTCCAAGGTGTTGCTTACTTCCTGGGGAGAGGTTGGTTCAGCAGAACCTGGAGGAGGAGGTGATTTTACATCCCCCGAGCTCAGCTCACGCCCTAAAACGGAACACCGGTCCTGAAAGGTGGTATTAGCGGCCTGCTGAAATGAAATGGTGTCAGCCTTTGACTTGCCACATGAATGAATTTAATTTGTGTGATCCTCATGTCCTCAAACCAGTGGAGCAATCAAACGGCACTGCTGATTAGACTCAAGGGCACACAGCAATCTGTTTATGAACTGTACCCTGTTATATTGGAATGAGAGAGCGTTTTTGTTGTCTAAATACATAACAGTTTTAATGGTAAAAGCGCACTTCAAACATACTTTAGAAAATTGAAAAAACACTGAATTAAAACAGTAAAAATAAAACAATGGTATTTGAAAACTGCAGTCTTAAATTACAGTCGTCTTACTTCCTTTTTGCACTGTACCAAAACATCCCATTTTCTGTAATTGGCACAGAAACGGAAATCTATTACCACACCCAGATAAGCAATTGTTTTGCCTTAAATTCATTTTTGTGCAAATACACCATAAAAGTGCAGACTACTCAAGCAGCTACTGAAAACATATTAAAAACAAGCACAATGTGCTTTTGTGATTTTCAAATCTCTATCTTTTCTATTATAGGGCATCTGGCATGGTATTAAAAATGCGCTGAAGATCAAACTGAATTGTAACAATGACCAGTGGTAAATGCAAGTACTGCTAAATGAAAGACAGCTGTAAATATAACAAAATTTACCAATAATATTAACCTTTTTATGTTTAAATTGGTATTAAAATTAGAGGCACACATCACTGCTTTCTTTGGAGGAACCATGGTCGGGCAGAAACTCTGCTTCGACTGTCACCAGGCAACAGCAAAACCGTTTGCCGTCAGTCATTTAGCTAGCATAACTAATTACGTCACCTAATATCATTAATAGCTTACAAGCTGTACATGAACAAACTCCCAGTTTCACTTACACCCTCAGAGCCTGATGCTGTCTACTGATTTGACAGATGATGCTCATCATGTAGTGAATCTTGGTCACGACCACTTCATGTCACGTTCTAGTCCACTGGGTACCCTGTTATTTTTTAAACATGCTGATTACTCCAATGGACTGGAGTAAAAACCCTCAGCATGGGTGAAGTCATATGATGGATGTCATGAGCAGGGGCTTATCCAGCATAGGCATCATGGACAGACTCGGTCGAGGCCTGTCCAAACAGGTCACCTTGCTCCCTTATCTAATCTATCTGACATACCTTTACAGCTGTGAGTGAAATTAAGTCTTACAGACGATTAATTAAAGTGTTAGATAGCTTCATCAACAATGTTCCACTGCAGTAAAACCTACGCTCAAGCTAACAGCTGTAGAGGTTGCTGGTAGCTTTGTGCATCTGCTGTGATGTATAGAGAGTAACATGACTGTTGACACCGACCTCACTGAGGCTAAGCGGCTGAGGGAGCCAGGTCGACATCACTAAGCAAGACAAGATGACGCCTTGTATCTCTAACTTTGGAGACAAAGTTGGAGATATAAGGCTGAGATGATTTGGCCATGTGCAGAGGAGGGATACTGGATGCACTGTATCGGGGCTGCTTAAGGATGTCGAGCTGCCAGGCAGGAGGGAAAAAGGAAGCCTCGGAACATTCATGGAGGTATGGAAGTAGGAGCTGATTTGACAAAGGAGGATGCTTAGGATAGGCTGAGATGGAGGAATATGATCCACTGTGGTTACGCTCAAAGGGAGCAGCTGAACCAGGAAAAGAAGAATAAGAAAAAGACCAAAAACAAGAAGACAGTGAATGGTCTTTATTTAGAAGCATATGTTTACATTTTAATCAAATGTTAAATTTTTTGGTTTTTAGGAGTATAGAAAAATGTTTAGACAATTGCTGGATTTAGCTGAATAAGGAAGACCAGTTTTATTTTCCTGCAGCGATTTGTACATTAGCAGTAATGTCAAACAATATGAGTGCAAGAAATTTTTTTCTTCACCACAATAATTGAATACTTGTGACAAATAATGATGACGATCGCCTTGGCCGTAATCATGCAGCCCTAGTTTAATTCTATTTAATCCACTGATTGCCGTTTAGATGTTTATTAATAATAACTAAGACAACGCCGCCAATAATGGTGCATAAAGATGTGTGATATAAATAACCTCAGCCGTGTGTCATGTACTCATAATGACATCTGCTCTGGCATTTTTGAGGACGCTTGCTGATGTGACTCAGTCAATTATACTAATGCAATTCCGTGTTTGCATCTATTTATATTGAACTGTAGGAGTGGAAACAGAACTCGTACTGAGCCCAGCTGCACAATAATATTTATGTATCGGTATGAAAGAGCGTGTGTTCATACTTCTGTTGTCATATCCACATAGAGTTTTGGTAAATCCGATCGTAAAGTGCAACGGCTGTAAATAAACTCCTTGAAACAAACTGAATGCCAAATCAGATTCTTTAAACTTAATCGTGTATGTTGTGACCACAACCTGCCAAATAAGATTGTAGGGTTCCTTGAAATAAATAATGAGTTCACGTGTCTATTTGTTGGATGTTTGTGTGGGCACAATTTCATGTGTGAGAAAAGACTAGTGGAGTTTTTGGTGTAAAATTATTAAACTATATCCCAGTTTAACAGAAATATTAGGGAAATTAGGATTTGAGCAACATAGTAAATAAATATATGATATGGCAGCTTCATTAAAGTAGCATTTGGTAGTATAGCAATATTTATATTAACTCAATTTATTAAGTAGATCTGTTGGACTGCTTGTTGGCTTATATAAGGATGTACTCATGATCCAAACTGAACTGAACTGAACTGAAGATGTGAAAGGTGATTTAAGTGACTTTAAATGGCTTGGTTGTTGGTGCCAAGTTGGATTGGTTGGAGTATTTCAGAAACTGCTGATCTGCAGGGATTTTCTCACACAACCATCTCTAGGATTTACAGAAAAAGGCCTGGAAAAGAGAAAGTATTCATGAGCAGCAGTTCTCAGGTGAAATATGCCTTGTTGATGCCAGAGGTCAGAGGAGAACAGCCAGAGTGCTTTGAGCTGATAGGAACACTACAATAACTCAAAGAACCGCTTGTTACAACCAACGTACGCAGAAGAGCATCTCTGAATGCACAGCGCAGTGAAGCAGATGGGGCACAACAGAAGAAGAACACAGTCCTGGTAGCTAAGAATAGGAAACTGAATCTATGTTGGTCTTCATTGGTCTCTTGTGTTCTGGGGGCCTCTGGATGTCTGGAGTTTTGATCTCCTCCATACCTGCTTCATGCCCTGGAGGACGGGGCTGTGGCCCCCCGCTAGCAGATCATTACATGAAGACCTTTTAAAAAACAAAAAACAAGCGCGTCCATGCTCACAGGTGTACACACAGGTGATCACACCCACAAACTACACCCTTTTTGGCTCCTACCTCAAAGCACACTGTGTTCTGTTGATCTTATGTGCTGCACAATAATGTTTAATATTTAGTATTTACTGTCATATTCCCATATATCATTGTGATGTTGTTTATTGTATTACTCTTGTTCTCTTCTGCTTGTTTTCTTTTTTCTTTCTCAGCAGGTGACCCAGGTGATTGATATATGCATTTTTTTTTCTCTGCCCGTTCTGTTGGTTTTTGTCTTTTGCCCTTCTCCCCCGTCCCTCTTCTCAGCTGTTTCTCTTTCCCTCTTTCTTTCTCCCCTTCTTTCCCCCAGTCAAGTCTGTCCCGTATTCAGTAAGAGAAAATAAAATAAACAATAAAAGGTGAATCAAATGGACCATTACGGCAAGGCTGGGATGGTCAATTTGGTAAAGTAAATCTGTTGGGCATCTTTCTTTGCCTTTAGACAACAATTCTGATGGCAAAAGAGCCAAACGGGACAGGCACAAAAAAAACAAAAACAAAAAAAAGGAAACTGAATCTATGACTGGTATGGGCTCACTAAAATGTAAAACCTCATGAAAGCATGGATCCATCCTGCCTTCTACCAGTGGTTCAGGCTGCTGGTGATGTAATGGTATGGTGGGTATTTTCTTGACCTCTTAGGATCAACTGACACAGAGCAGCAAATTTAGTTTTTTGTCAGTCTTTTGACAAAAACGTCATTTATTTCTACTCATACATTTATCATGCATTTCAACTATTTTAGTTTTAGTCAACTAAGTATCATAAGATCATTGCAGACTAACTTTAAAGTTGATTAAAGTTGACTAAAATATAAAGTGTAAAACTTTGCCGTATTTTTACCAGTGACAGTTGATCCACACAGTTTACAAAGCATCTTATTTTCCTTGACATCAAATGTGAAATGTGTCCATTTGTTTGCTCTTCTCTTCCTCCCAAACATTTTCATGGGAAACAGGCAGCTTCCCCACCCTGTTTGTTGGCGGCATATCAATTATGCATGTTTAACCTCGCCGCACAAGACGATTATCTCTGATTGGATCACTTCCAAACTTGTCCCACCTCTCTATACGACTTAATTAGTTCTGATTGGATCTCATCTCTCAAGAACATTTTAATGTTGTTTTTATTCGTCAGCGAAAGCACAAGTATATTTAATCATAGTTTTTGTCCTCGGGCATTAGTTTTTATTTAGTTCTTGTCTGGTTTTCATCAGAACAAGTGAATATAGATTTGCTTGCCCATCTCCATCACTTCATGACCAGAGTGTACCCATCTTTTCACAGCTGCTTCCAGCAGAATAGCAGACAATGTCACAAAGCTCAGATCATCTCAACTGACCATGACAGTGATATCACTCTACTCAAATGGCCTCCACAGTCACAGTCGTGTGGTGGAACAAGAGATTTATATCACAGATGTGCATACGACAAAGCTCCAGTATGTCAGTATGGACATATCTCTGAAGATAGCTTGTTGATTCGATGCCACAAAGAATTAAGGCAGTTCTGAAGGCAAAAGCAGGTTAAACCTGTCACTAGCAAGGCACGAGTGTACATATCAAGGTTTATCTTTGTTTTAAAACTATTCTCTGTTTCTGTTACAGAAAAGTTAATCCCAAAATACCAGTAATAGTGTTAAACGCACAGCAAAAGGACACAATTTGGATGGACTTATAAAAATACATATCATTAAAAAGCAAATGAAAAGCAGACACTGTGCAAACGAGCTGGCCCCAGTGTTTTCTGGCATTTTCAAATCCTCACTGCAGGCATATCATGTGCCTGCCTGCTTCAAGTCCTCTACCATAATCCCTGTCCCCAAGAAACCTAGGATCACTGGACTAAATGACTACAGACCCGTGGCTCTGACATCTGTGGTCATGAAGTCATTTGAGGGCCTGGTTCTCTCCTATCTCAAGACCCTCACGGCCCCCCTCCTGGACCCCTGCAGTTTGCATACAGAGCCAACAGGTCTGTAGATGACGCCATCAACATGGCCCTACACTTCATCCTGCAGCATCTGGACTCCCCAGGAACCTACGCCAGGATCCTGTTTGTGGACTTCAGCTCTGCCTTCAACACTATCCTTCCAGACCATCTCCGAGGCAAGCTTTCCCAGATGAATGTGCCTGATCCCATCTGCCGGTGGATCACTGACTTCTTGACGGACAGGAAGCAGCATGTGAGGCTGGGAAAGAATGTCTAGGACTCTCGGACCATCAGCACCGGCTCCCCTCAGGGCTGTGTTCTTTCTCCTCTGCTCTTCTCCCTGTACACCAACTGCTGCACCTCCACCCACCAGTCTGTCAAGCTAATCAAGTTTGCAGATGACACCACCGTTATTGGGCTCATCTCGGACGGGGATGAGTCTGCCTACAGGAGGGAGGTTGAACGTCGGGTGTCCTGGTGCAGCCACAACAACCTGGTGCTGAATGCCCAGAAGACAGTGGAGATTATTGTGGACTTCAGGAAGCACACAGCTCCACTCCCCCCCATCATCCTGACTGACACCCTCATCACCTCTGTGGACTCATTCCGCTTCCTGGGTACCACCATCACCCAGGACCTGAAGTGGGAGCCCACCATCACCTCCGTCATCAAGAAAGCCCAGCAGAGGATGTACTTCCTGAGGCAGCTGAAGAAATTCAACCTGCCAACACGGACGATGATGCAGTTCTACACTGCAATCATCGAGTCCATCTTCACCTCCTCCATCACCGTGTGGTACGCTGGAGCCACTATCAGGGACAAACAGAGACTGCAGCGTGTTGTGCGCTCTGCTGAGAAGGTGATTGGCTGTAGACTCCCATCTATGCAGGACCTGTACACCTCCAGGACACTGCGGCATGCAGCTCGGATCTCAGCTGACCCTTCTCACCCTGGACACAGTCTGTTTGACCTGCTCCCCTCAGGCAGGAGGCTCCGGTCCATTCGCACCAGAACCTCTCGCCATAAGAACAGTTTCTTCCCATCTGCTGTTGGACACATGAACAATAACCGTATGACTGTTCCCACCACTAACACATGACCCTACGCTGTGTTCACTGCATCATTCCATGTTTGGCACTGATCACCACCTGCACTCATGTATATATCCATCTACTTAGCACTTTTAATTCTTATTCTTATTTTTATTTTCATGTCTATTTTAGCGTAATTTATGACAGTATGTTTGCACTGAAGCACCGCAGCAATTTCCTAATGTTGTAAACCTGCTCAAAATTTGGCAATAAAATCCTTTCTGATTCTGATTCTGAATATATTACAAGAGCTCCATGAAACAACGTTAATACTACAGTTGTACTCTAAGTACTCTAAACTTAAGAAATGTTCCGACCGATTATGTACTAGTTTCAGACTCTCTATGAACAATTTTAACATCCTGACCCGTCGTAGTTGCTGCAGAGGACCCACAGCAGGTGCCTGAGTGGTGCCCCAGAGGGACATCCAGCTTTCATGTCCTCAGGAGCCAATTATTAATGCAGCTCTGCTGGGTACTCTTATCCTCACCCACACAATCAGATTGAACAGTTTACATAATGCCAGGGATTATGTTGTTATGGATTTTGAAAGCACCCACAGGAGGAATGAAGACAATTATAATTCATTTAAATGTTCCGATTATTCTACTCACAAACTAACATTAGCCACTCAAAAGGGTCTGAGAAGTGTACAGCAGATTTATTCATTACCAAGTCTTTTCAAGTTATCTATACAGCACAGGAGGCCTTTAAAAAATTATATTGAAATAACTTTCAGCTAAAATGACTATGCACATAACTGACCAGTAATGTTATTAGTATATAGATGGATGTGAAGAGCCTGGGTTGCTCTGCTGTCTCCCAGGAGCCTGTTATCTTTCTCCCAAGCTACAATTCATTTATGCAGTTCAGCGAGGGCAGAATAGATATTTGCTTGTGAATATTCATGTTCTGTGATTGTGATGAAAGAAAATACATCAAGGATATATACAGTATGTGTACTAATGAGCTTTGGAAGTGCCATTATATTACCGTTGCACAAAGCCAGACGTTCCCGGCTTCTTAGCTTCACTGAGTTTTGCCAAGCTAAACAAATGCAGGTAGTTGCATCAATTATTCAGCATAAAATGGCATCGCACTCCTTCTCCAAGCCTTGGCAAGAACAGATACAGTTCTTAGTTCCTTTATTTACTTTCATTCCCTCCCCGTTATTGTGCACTGACATTTTGGGAATCCTATGTAGAGGTTTTCTTATAGGAAAAGTCATTTTTTCCCCAAATGAGACTCAAAATACGAATGGAACATCTCAAATCTGCTGCCGCGGGCAGATTATGTCTCTTTTAAGTTTAATTCACTTTTAAATCAGTCTGCTGTTAAATGCGCACCATTGCGATGCCTGCTGTGAATGCTGAATTAAAAGAAGGTGTGTTTTTTCCCCCTAGTTATCATTTCATAACTCAGAATGGATTAAGCTGTTTTATATGGGATAATGACTGCTGACTCAAAATGTGAAACTATTCTTTCAGTGTTCGTGTAGCTTCATATTTCAGGTTTATTTATTGTGGAAGTCAGCTGCCAGCAGACATCTAATGCCTGTGATTAAGGAGAGACGTCTTTTGCCAAACACAGCTGTCAAGACTATTATTCAGCTTGAAATGTGTTTGTTTTCCGAGTGTTTGAGTCAAATCCCAAACGCTTCACAATATTAGCTTATAAAGTGCGCCATATTTTTTCCCATGTAGCTCGTCCACCTGGGAGGTACACTTTAAAAAAAACTTCTAAAGAATCCGAGGAATTATAACTGTTTTGAGAAGTCTCTGTAACCTCCCACTGATGCGCATATTTTTTACTGTAGTGACAAAAATACAAAGCTGGATTGGAGCTATTGATGTCTTTGTACCAGTTTATGGTGACAGAATCCCCAGGCTACAGCAACGTGGTGCCGAGGAAGAAGGTCATGCTTGTCTGTTCTCCTCTGCCTCCTGAACCGAACCTCTCCTGGGAAGAAGAAGTCTCTCTAGTTTCCCTCGAGATGTGTCAGTATGGGGTCTGTGTGCGAGAAAATGGATTTCCATGTGCTCAGAGAATATCTGCATCAGAGGAAGCTTCTAGCGCCATTAGGGAGGAGGTGCAGTCATGTCTGTTAATGCCGTCACTAAAGCAATCGCCCATGACAAATTCTCCACACACACAGCAAGTCACAGATGCTCTAAAACTTTTAGGCTGATTCTGGGAACTTGTCAGCCCTAACTGTCATCAGTGCTGACAAGGTCCGTACCAAACAGTCACTGTGTCTACACCAGCTGCTACCAAATTGTCAGTGCCAAGCCAAAAGTCTGCCTGTAATTTCTGCAAATATTTCAGTACAATTGCTTCCTGCAGGCCTATCATCACGCAGTAATTTGATGAAGGAGAGAGAAATACACAATGGACATCTTGTTTGGCAACCGAGTTTGTCTGTGCTTCAACTCAAACAGCATGAAAAATAAAACAATAACTAGAGAGCATCTTGTAATGGGATCACAGCACAACAGTTCTGATCCATAAATACTCAGTAGTCATTACTATATTATTACCACAGGAGACAGCTTGGCTATGTGTACGTTTCCATGTGAGAGTGTCATCATAGCAAAATGTGCTCCTGATGACACGCACCACAAACAGAGTTTCAAATGCTTTGGCAAGTGTTTGTGTGTCCTTTTGTTGATACATTTTGTCAACGCAATATCATTGCATCTGTGAATGAATGACAGTGAGATGAATATAAAGTTACTAGATGGATATGATCTGAGCAGTGAGTACTGAGTAAGCTCCTGAAGTGGGGGTTTAGGAAGCATTGCCCTGTGTCAGTTTATCCCACAGTCATTTTAACTTACAGTGTATTTGTAACTTCACATATAGCTTCTTATACATTATACTTTTGAAGATTAATTTGGTCTGAGAGCCACTGATGGTAAGACTGCTGAGCAATTATCTAGCTAATTGTTAATCAATAAGGACCCAAGACGAGAACCATGAAGCTAGAAAAGCAGCAAGCATAAGAGATTTGTTTGGGCCAAGAAACACAAAGAATGGACATCAGATGAGTGGAAATCTGTGCTTTGGTCTGATGAGTCCAAATTTGAGATCTTTGGTTCTACCCACCTTGTCTTTGTGCGACACAGAAAAGGTCAACGGTTGGTCTCTACATGCATGGCTCACACTGTGAAGCATGGACGAGGAGGTGTGATAGTACTGGTGCTTTGCTGGTGACACTGTTGGGGATTTATTCAACATTGAAAACACACTGAACCAGCATGGCAACATGCCATCCCATCCAGTTTGTGTTTAGTTGGCTCACCATTTATTTCTCAACAGGACAATAACCCCAAACACACCTCCAGGCTGTGTAAGGGCTGTTTGACCAAGAAGGAGAGTGATGGAGTGCTGTGGCAGATGGCCTGGCCTCCACATTCACCTGACTTAAACCCTATTGAGATGTTTGGGATGAGCTGGACCTTGGGGTGAAGGCAAAAGGGCCAACAAGTGCTCAGCATCCTCCTTCAAGACTGTTGGAAAACCATTTCAGGTGACTACCTCATGAAGCTCATTGAGAGAATGCCAAAAGTGTGCAAAGTAGTAATCAAAGCAAACGGCGGCTATTTTGAAGAATCTAAAATATAAAACATGTTTTGACTTATTTTACACTTTTTTGTTCACTACATAATTCCATATATGTTCATTCATAGTTTTGATGCCTTCATTGAGAATCTACAATGTAAATAGTTGTGAAAATAAAGAAAAAACATTAAACGAGAAGGTGTGTCCAAACTTTTGACTCGCAGTGTTGTTTTTTTGTTTTAATTCTCCAATGACACCACTTCCTTTTGTTTGGCAGTGCTCCGCCCTTGTAATATTAGCAAAGTTGACTACCACCCTACTTACTCATTCTCACTTTCTTTCTATAGGTGACTTCTTGATTATTAAAAAGCTAAAGTAAATGGCTTCTAAAAGAACATTGGTCCACTAAATTCAAAGATTCAAAGTTTTCTTTAGCAACATCTCTTGAGGGGATGACAGGGTGCACACAGATGCATAGGACAGTAAGAATGTTTTATTGTACAAATACCTGTAATATACTTTATTCTTGCAGTTGTTTGTGTGTTTTTGTGATGGCTCCCAAATGTATTCTGCATTTCTTCAAAGCACTTTTTATTTGCTTCCTCTAAAATTAGTGGTGTGTACAAGAGTCAATCAAGGCCATAAACCGTAGGGGGTACTATAGTATATCAGGACGTTAAGTAAGGTCGGTTTTAAAGAGAAACTAATAGAGCATTCAATACTCCCGTTTTCTTTTTTCTTCTCCTACTTTAATCTTGACAGTAATCTACTATAGAGTGGAGCAGATATACTTTCTTGTGCTTAAAATGTGCAGCATCTGAAATTGGCATAGAAAGCTATTATCCTGGACCATTCAGGCTTTGATGTACTCATGCCTACACCTTTGCCTGCGGTAGGATCAGCATCAAGGATTGTGGTGGTGAGAGGAAGATATAACAGCTCGGTGCAAATTTTAAGCTGCATGTGAATTCTAAGCAGGTTTTGAGTTGTTTTATGTAGTGCAGGAAAATCACCAACGTATGCATGCTCAGAAAAGTTTGACTTCAGTTTGTTAAATATACTGTTTATCCATTGTGAAGGTAAATGCCCCAAATCACTTTTGAGTGATAGCATCCTACCTTCATTGTGGAGCCACACTACAGGAGTGTGGAGCCAAAACAGTGAGAAATGTGTAACTGTCCTAATACTTTCTGACCACGGTCTACAGCATAAAGACAAGAAAAAAGAAAGAAAAAAAGAAAGCACTATGAGCCTGACAGCCTAACAGAAAAACCAAGCACCAAATAAATGTGATCAGTGGCTCTGTGCATATCTTTCCTTTGGGAAATTTGCATTTAGAGTGTAGGGCGTGTAGTTCAACCCACGTTCGCTTCTCAGCTATGGAGCAATGCACCATGCTGACTGTAAATGACGCCAGTAGCAGATTAATGGCAACCATCAGGATTAGCTAATTACCAGCATCATAGTGAGGCAACCTACAGATGCCATTGACTCCATCTCCCCCTCTAACGTCCTCTGAGGGTGAAGAGAGAGAGGAGGAGGTTGTTTCAGCTTTATTAACAAACAGAAGAAATACTGAAGCCTTATCTCTCCTTTTTTTGAGGGAAGTCATCATGATAACAGCATCCATGTGAAGAATCCCAAATGACACTGGTTTAATCTGAAAATAAAGAAAAATATTTCTTAGCAATTACTAATAAAGTTGTACAAAGACTGTAATGATGACAAATGTACTGTCGACGAAAGCAGTTTTTATTGATAGGCATATTAACTAGAGGGAGTAACAGACCTTGAAAAGCATTGTTCATTTAAGAACACATAGTTGGTTAAAAACATCGATGCTGCATATTCTAGGCAATGATGAAAAGCGTCATCTTTTTATGCAATGTGTGTCAAACCCTGATAAACATGATGTTTAAGTCAGATCATTCAACAAGAGCTTGTATTTGTGTTATAAATGTCAGAAGTAAGATGTGTAATTTTAATTTGTCTGAAGACTAGGAAGAGACAAAAGTTACTGCTCAATTTGTAAGTTTGATCACAAAGACATGAACAGTCTCTATTTTTTATTAGAGACTGTCTCTGTTCTTGTTATAGTTTGATTTGAATGGTGAGAGAAAATCAACCAAAAATCCAGGAAAAATACAATATATAAAAGTCGACTTGCAAGTCGTTTAGTGAAATAGGTATTTAATTCTCTACAGTTGATTCAGAATTCTGGCTCTTACAGACAGGCAAAGAGCAAAGGATGTAGGGACAAGATTGTCTCGTAACCCACTCCAGCACAGGTCTACAATCAGCAAGAAGCTTGGTGAGAAGGTGACAACTGTTGGTGCAATTATTTGTAAAGGGAAGAAATATAAAATGATCATCAATCAGTCTGAAGATCTTAGCAAGATCTCCCGTCATGGGGTGAGAGTGATTATCAGAGAGGTTGTGGATCAGCCCAAAACTCGACTGGAGGAGCTTGTTCAGGATCAAAAGGCAGTTGGCATCTGCAAGGCCCCCCTGCTCAAGAAGGCACATTTACAGGCCCGCCTTAAGTTTGCCAGTGAACATCTAAATGATTCAGAGAAGGCTTGGGAGAAATTGAAAATCGAGTTCTCTGGCATTAACTTGACCCATTGTGTTTGGAGAAAGAAACGTTGAGTACGACCCAAAGAAACATCCCCAGTATGGTGGTGGAAAAATTATACTTTTGGGCTGCTTTTCTGCAAAGGTCCAGAATGACACACTGAGGAGACACTAGACAGAGCCATCTGAAAGAACACTGAAGATAAGCTGGATGGGTATTCCAGCATGACAATGATCCAAAACATATCGCCAAGAAAACAAAGGAGTGGTTAAAGAAAAAGCACATTAAGGTCATGGAGTGGCCTTGACAGTCTCCAGACCTCAGTCCAACAGAAGGTCCGTGGAGGGAGCTGAAGTTTTGATCAAGCAATTATTCCCACCTCCCCACTGTATAAGAAAACAAAAACTTGTTTTTGTTTTCTTTATTTTCTGGCAGATATCTCTCGAGAATCCTAAGTAATAGCTGAGAGTTTAGACTGCTCAAAACACTCAGGCGGTTCTTTTTCCCCCTTCTCTCTCTAGGCTCTGTAAAATGGTAAACAGAGGGAATATCTTTAATATGGTCATCTCAGGTTTAGAAGAAAGCTGGCTTAAAAAGAAGCTGGCCTTCAAAATGGCTTAAGACAGTCAGATAAACAGAGGGGCTGCCAATGATACAGTATGAGGAGGGATTGTTTTGAACTGTCTTTCATGCAAAGTCAAGGAGAGTGCAAGAATGAAATTTTAGGGCATGTATAAACAAAGCATAAAGTATTTTGTTGTTGATCTAATAAATCGGTAGTTCAGAGGATAAGCCTGTTGTTACACACTTGAAACTTGCTTGACTGTGGATATCATGCTTTTGTTTCTTGCAGCAGGAAGGTGGTGCATGTAAGGGGCTGGTTTGAGTAAATAACAGTTTCTAGGTTTATTTTATGGAGGTACACATACTGGAGTTTTCCTTTTGATTCAGCACTTGGGCATTCACTGTAATGCAATGTTTTAGTAGTTTCAGTAATAACAAGTCTGCGACCAATCAAAGGACCGATTTAAAAGGTTCTGCAACTTTTGCCCAGAAGAAACTCTAAAAACAAATTGTCACAATCCCCAGGCCACCCGTTTACTGCTTTCAGTCCCATTCTGACCACCTGCACATGTAAGTCTGTGATGCACACTTAGTTTCTTCCAGTGTAACAACATCTTTTTTTTGGTCTCCAGGTTGTAGTTGGAAACCCAGCAATCATAACCAGTGATGATGTTCAACATCAGAGGCATTCAATTAAAATTTAAGGATGTCCAGTTTGACAAAATATCCTCAAACAAATGTAACCAATACAAAGTTCCACTTGCATACAAATTCCGTGCACTACATTTCAAAGTAGCCTAACAACTGTATCAGTGTCTGTATACATTCAACAACTGGAGTACAATTCAACAAATTATTAATTTGGACCTGAATGGTTACTCTAATAATAAAAAAATAATAAATAATAAATAATAATAAAATTTGAATAACCCGAATGGGTTCCCTCCGGGTACTCCGGCTTCCTCCCACTGTCCAAAGACATGCAACTTGTGGGGATAGGTTAATTGGATAATCCAATTTGCCACTAAGTGTGAATGTGAGTGCAAATAGTTGTCTGCCCTTGTGTGTTAGCCCTGTGACAGACTGGCGACCTGTCCAGGGTGTACCCCGCCTCTCACCCTATGACAGCTGGGATAGGCTCCAGTGCCCCCCGCAACCCTGAAAAGGATAAGCGGAAGCGAATGGATGAATGAATGAATGAATAAAATTTTCTTGTTTTAACTAAATAATCTTTTTGTCACGGTTTGCCGGGGCAAGCCGTGTGGAATATTTAGGACCAGGACGCGGCAGCTCTGGTGCAGGTGAGTATTTATTAACGAAGGGAACACAGCTGGGAGTGATTAACGTGACGAGACGAGGGAGGCAAACTGAAAACACTCACATAAGACGCAGACCTTCACAATAAAACAGGAAACACATACACGCAATGACATAACACACCAACTTAACACAGACTGGGGGACACAGAACATAGGAACATGAACCATGAAACAGAAGAGTACAAACACCCAAGGTAACCAAAACCACAGAATACTAATAAACTAAACATAAACACGGAGTCGCAGACTCCGGACCATGACACTTTTCCTTCAAAAATAAAAAAATAGCTTTTTTTTCTCTTCTGTTCTTAATCACATTTCACATGCAAAGCAACTTGAACCCTTCTTTTACTTTTGTGACTGTAAAGACAAAGGAAAAAGCTA
Source organism: Haplochromis burtoni (assembly GCF_018398535.1). Classification (NCBI taxonomy): domain Eukaryota; kingdom Metazoa; phylum Chordata; class Actinopteri; order Cichliformes; family Cichlidae; genus Haplochromis; species Haplochromis burtoni. The sequence continues at coordinate 667,613 of NW_024582574.1, forward strand.
ATTAAAAACTGCAATTTAAAACATGCACTAAGTATACACTTAAAAAGTTGCACGTAATAAAATAGAAATGGACCGTCAAAATTTAGTCTATTTACATAGAGTGGCATTTGGAATTGGACCATGTCCTGTATATTGGTGGTAGTCTAAGGAGCTTGGAAAGAAAAGCGTCTGGACTTCTTTGAGTTGCTTGAAGACGTTTCACCTCTCATCCGAGAAGCCTCTTCAGTTCTAACGGTCAATGGTGGTTTAAGAGGAGTGAAAGAAGCCATTTACGTCCACTGTGAGCACCTATCTTTGAACAGAGGCGGTGGTTTACAACACCAACTGTCTGTCATCTATAATCCAGTTTTGAGTTCCTTTCCTAGACGCCTTAACGCCCACTCGCATCCTGGGCCATCTGACCTCAGGAAATCACATGATATGGTGGGGCCAGGTTTCACAATGAGCTAACCCGACACAAGTGATTAGAATGGGACTTCTAGCAGTGTGTTTGTTTTTGTAAAAAGAAAAAGAAAAAAAAAGGTAGTAAGTAAAAGCAATAGATATGATTAAATAAAATGCTAACAACAATCTGCTGGCACCATAATCTTCTCTAAAATGTTGCTCCTTTGAAATATTCTTTGCTCAAAGATCTAAAAAAAACTTTTTTTGTCTAAATGATTAGTGATTCCTAAAAGGGCAAGCACAAAGATCAAATCTTTTCTGAATACATAAAACACAGTCTGATCCATCTGAAAAGACAGGCTAGTGTTTCTCCAAATTTTATGAAAAAGTATTTTTTTATGAGTTTTTTTTGATTACATGAGGAAAACTGATGAGAATCTTCATTTTGCCACTTATCTGTGTGTGTGTGTGTGTGTGTGTGTGCGCACGCGTGTGCATGTGTCTGTGTGTGTGTCAGAGGTACACGTCACCCACATCCATCAGTGCAATGCTAGCAAAACAAGAATACACAGGTGTTTTCACTCAACTTTCTACTGTAATTAATCTATATATCATGACATATTAATCTTTGCTCTGTGGACACAAACACAGGTTTCTCTCCTGTAATGAGCCCATATGTTTTGACAGGTAACAGATGGAAATTCTCACACAGAGAGAGCTCACATTTTGTTGGGCGACTCAATAATGTGTCTATTTTTAGCCGGTCTCAGTCTCGAGGTGGATTTACAGTTAACAAGAAAAACCAGCTACCAGAAAACCGATGTTTCACTGAGATGCTCCACTTGTTATCATGAATCACAGATCCTGCAGCCTGCTTTGGCACCATAATGAGTTTCACATTCTTCTCTTAAACTATTAGGATGCAACTAATTTGTGTGCATTATTTTCATATTTACAAAAAGATGAATTATAATTCATCCAGTGTACAGATTTATGAATAATATTAACTCTATAAACAGCTATCTCCCTTAGGTGTACTGTCTTACAGTAAGTAATGTTTGTGCACTCATATGATGAGCTAAGGTGGTGAACATAGGAACACACCTGGTTAGTGTTAGCATTATCACTGTGATAATTCAGTTCAATTCAATTCAATTCAATTTTATTTATATAGCGCCAAATCACAACAAAAGTCGCCTCAAGGTGCTTCATAATGCTGCAATATGTCAAGCAAAGCACTTGTGATGGACTGGCAACCCATCCAGGGTGCACAACACTTCTGCAGCCCCCCAGGACACTCTGAATTGGTGGTTAAGTGGTTAAGAAGATGGATTGATCTCAAGCACAACTTTAAGAATATTACTAGCTGCTTTTTAACCGAGAACTATGGCCTCATGACCCACTATGAATAAGTTCACACTGTGAATACTCTTTCTCACTTTGGATTTATTACTGACATCTTTTTAACTGTAACCATAATTAGATTCCAGTGGGAAGTGGTTACGGGGCTGAACTGAACATCATGTGCAAAAAAACAATGACAAAGACTTTCTGACATCTCCACTTCAGATCAACCCGAAGTTGATCTGAAGTGGATGACCAATGAGATTTCACTGAGACAATGAGGCGTAAGAGAGCCATCATAGAAAAGATTAAGATGTTGCATATTGACTGTATGGTTCAAAAGTTCCAAAATGAAAGTTGAGACCTCTTAACTCATATTACTGGGTTAAGTGGCCTGCACACCACAAGGTCACATTACTGACGTCAGAAAGGGAAGAGGGTCAGCTGCAGTTGTTTATGCGCTGTGACAATCTAGAGTGCGATACAAGCAAAGTCACCACGGAACAGATGATGAGACAGGAACATAATTTAACGTCAATACATAAATTGTGTGTGGCTGTCTGACCGCAAGAATTTCATAACCAAATAAGTAGTGAGTCAAATGTGATTATGTTAAATAAACAAAGACACGTGCATTTGCTGTGTTTGCTGTGGCTCAAGAGTTGGGAGTTCTCCTTGTAATCGGAAGGTTGCCGTTTCGAGCTCTGGCTCGGACAGTCTCGGTCGTTGTGTCCTTGGGCAAGACACTTCACCCGTTGCCTACTGGTGGTGGTCAGAGGGCCCGGTGGCGCCAGTGTCCGGCAGCCTCGCGTCTGTCAGTGCGCCCCAGGGTGGCTGTGGCTACAATGTAGCTTGCCATCACCAGTGTGTGAATGTGTGCGTGAATGGGGGGATGACAGGTTGTGTAAAGCGCTTTGGGGTCCTTAGGGACTAGAAAAGTGCTATACAAATACAGGCCATTTACCATGAGAATGATTGTTAAGAGAGAGGATTTGCACAATTATGATAAACATGATGTTTATTTATTTATTTGAAATGGGAATCCAGTTATATGAGTTTTTCTATGTCACATGGGCGTTCTTTTCACAACCATTAAATCACCAAATTATCATTCATCAAATGTCATTTGACATAAAGACCCATTCAGTTTCTTAACTGAAATATATCATGAGTTCTTATTTCTTTGTTTGAATGGCTCATTACTCTGCATGGAAACAACATCAGCACCTGTGAGTTTGCTGTCATACTGGGACCATTATTGACCAGGAAATAACACCGCAGTGCCACTCAGGTTTCCTGGAGATGATCATTTTAAGAGGGACTGACTTGGCACTGCTGTGCATGGAAAAGACAATAAGATGGGTTATTTGTTTTGCAACCTAAGTGGAAAAAATGAGATCTGTATTTGATTTAGAACCACAAAGAGAAGTGGGCCAAATCAGAACTGAAAGATCAGATTCCATGTAATCTGCGCTGTTTGCAAAATATTGAAATCAGTGGGGAATAAATTAAGTATAGAAGCTGAGATCCTCGTTTTAATCGTGTCTGGCAGGCAGAAAAAAAACAAGTTAAATCCTAAGTCATGGAAGTATTGTAGCTGCTGAAAGGAAGGAGAGATGACAACCCTGTTCCCAATAGCTGAGGAAGTCTATCCATAAACTCTCCAATGTCACACAAACAACTACCAGCAACAAATTGGTGCTCACACTCACTCTCTGGGGCTTGTTGAAAGTCACTCCGGCTCTGAGCAGGAAATCACCGGCTGAAGTAGAAGTAGATGAGACAGGCTGAGTGAAAGTTGGTAAAACAAAAGGTAAATTACGGCACTTTATCACAAAACAGTCCTAGAATACAGCGAACGTCATAAATCAGTGTAGGAGTATCCAAGGGATATTATGGCTCTTCTGAAGTTAAAAACCATTCATCAACGTCTTGTGGGGATAAATTTAAGCTGCCAGCATGGTCAGGACTCAGAAAACAGCGAACACATTCTCAACTCAGGTAGAGAAAATTACACACAGAGAACAAGGTGATTATGGAAAGCTATTATCTTAAATCATTACTGCTGCTTCAAATCAGCCTACACATGAGATAATGTGTTCTTGACACCCTGGCAATAACTAGTTACATGACTTACAAGTGTAATTTCATGACCTTTTCTATCGACACTGCTCTCCATCACGTAACAATATGGCTGTCCGCGTGACGGCGCAGAGGATACCAGAGAGGCTCTGACACTATTGATTATCGTGTTGATGGAAACAGGTTGACTGACTTGACCGTACGCCAGCATCTTTGGGTCGTAGCAGAGGCTCACCGAGTCTTACACGTCACTCTCTTTGCACAACAGGGGGACAGATAACCTTTCACTAACAGATGAGGTTGATGTGAGCTGAAAACACGTGTTGTAGCTACTTGCCCGCTACCCTCAGTGGCTGGTACTTTAGATAACTCAGCATCACCTGATCTGTACTTTGTTTGTGCATTGTTAGATTTTTTTTCTGTTGGTTTTCATGCAGTAAATTAACCTTTATTGTGAAAACCTAAAGGCTATTTGATGCTTCCCTTTTCATCAGTGTTTTGCTGCCAACTTGGCTTATGCAACAACATATTTATCGATATCTGTTTGTCGTTGGTGGTCTCATCTCAGAAAAACTCTCTGCAGGCGATTTTTGTCCCATTCCCCTTATGCCTGAGGACTTGCAGGTATTGTATCTTATTGCTCAGTATTTACTATGCAAAACAACCTAATAGCTTCTAAAAGACATTTACAGTGTTGGATTAATGCTTTGAAAGCACACATGCTGAGTTCCTATTACTCTGGGAGAAATATAGAAATGTTACAGTATTTTTGCTCAATGGTATGATTGCTGATAAACTTATTATATACATGTATCATGTGTCACAGAAGGAAAACTGCTCTTTTTCTTAGTCTTTGGTAACATTTTGTAATCACAAATGACTAAAATAATAATGTTTTTCTGTTGCTGTTTGCTAAATTATGCAACAAAACTAACTGCTTTGATTTAGGAAAAAAATCTGGGTTAAATAAACCATAACAATGACAGCAAAGCATTTATTTCAGACACTAAGGAGCTACTGTGGTCTATAAACAACACCACATGCCGACAAAATGAGGTTAGGGGCAGCCAGTGCCTTAAAATGTGAAGCCAAGGGGTCTGGATCAAAAAAAGCCAGTATGAGCTAAGAACAAGAACAAGCTGTAATTTTAGGGGTGTCAGTTATGCTAATGATTGAACTTCTCTGCCTAACTAACAGATGGGACACAATGAAAATATTAAAATTTGAACGGAGTCTCAGAAATTAGCCTAATGTTTTCCTATTGAACAGAACAAGGTTTATGTTTATGTATCCTTTAAAGCCTTTGTAGTGAGACAGTCGAAAAGAGTAGTAATCACAGAGTTAACAGTATTTAACTGCAATTTAACAAAACAGCCAACTGCATGAATGACATAATTCATAATGCAATGTAAAAAAATATTTCAGGCTTTTTATTTCTGAATACTTGCACAGATTGTCATTTTAATGCACTGTTCTCTGTGCTCTGGTGTGTCAGGGAATACGTTGGGGAAAGGAGCCAAGAGCAGGATGCAAAGGCACGCTAAATTCTATCTGTCCAATTACTTTAAAAAAAAAAAAAGAAAACACTTATCCATTTCAGGCTGGTGGGGGGTGCTGGAGCCTTTCCCAGTCGTCACAGGGCAAGAGGCGGGCTACACCCTGGACAGTTTCCCGTTCTGTGTCAATTTGATGATAAAAATGAGCCTTTTTCAATATGAAAAAAGTGACATTAAGTGATTTGGAAAATGCAAAGTGCACAAACAGATAATGGGACAACTGAGAGGAGAGAAAGACTACACAAAGGACTAAATTCACATACACAGGTGAAAACAGGCAGAGTGGGCAGACACAAAGCAGGGAAATCAGACAAATTGAAGCACGCAGGTCAAGGCTCTGGGGAGGAACAAGAAAAAAAAAATCGCAAAAGCAAAGAGGAAGTGGAAACACGGCTCTAAACGTTCACAGTGAGGACTCAGTGAAGTGCTGTAGCACACAGCCAAACCTTTGGCACTACGCTCACAGCTTTCAGCCGTGATTTGAGCCAATTACCACTAAACTGACTGAAGACAAAGGAACTAATGTATATAGAAACCAGAGGGAGATAAACAAGGAGACACTGGGGAAATGAGCAAAATAAAAAGCATTAGAAAAACAAAAGAGAACATCAATAAGGTTAAAATAGGAACCAAAACTCTACAAGCACATTTAAGAACCTGACACTGTGACATTTACATGCTACTTTAAATTACTTTCACATCAGTGGCTACAGGCGCTGCCTCACTCCTTCCCACCACCTCACTGTCTCCCTTTTCTCTCACTTACACATACACCTTCATCCCAGCTCCTGAACCCCTGCAGCGCTTCGAGCGGCCCGCTGTCACAGCCCCCCCAAAACCCCCACCACCATAGAGCAGCACTCGCTTTCCTTCCCTGGCCCTGCAGTGTGCCAGGACATTCATTCCTGGCTGTCAGAAGGAGTGAGAATGTAGGCGCCCGGGTGGTAATGGAACCAGCTCTCACTCCAAGGCTGACAAGAGCATACATGACCAGTGTGTAGGACTCTCCCCGGAGCCAGCTCCGAAGCCTCATTTTTATGCTGTGCATGCACTTGTTTGTTTTATATATTGATATTTATTTATCAAAGGCGATGGGGAGTCTTTTCTCTAAAACAAAACAGCAATTCAAAGTTTGAGGCTGGAGCTGGTGAGCGTGCACACATCATATTTAATGATTTGCAAAAGTATTGGATTACTTTCCATTTTCAGTGAGCCAAAGTAGTTTGATTTAACCCTTTTCTTTGTTATGAAAAGTATGATGAGAGACTATTATCAGTAAGCACCATCAAATAGCATTGTCCTGCTGTGTTGGTGGATGATGCAGTGACTGTAGGTACAGAGTATGATTACCCTTGAAGTGGGAGAGCTTTTCTCATCTGCCACAACGGCACTAGCTCTCCCAAGAGAGGCCAGCTTGGTCTTTCCAGTGGTTGCTGGAGGACTTTTGAAGTAGCCGCCACTCAGTGTAGCTGCTGCTCTATCAGACACATCCACCATAATGAATGCGGGAGTTTCATAACATAGCCTATGGATTGCATATGACCTGAATCATCTGCTTAAGATGCATGAGGGGCAATCTCGTCAAATTGAGCCAGGTTCTCTTTATCTGCACAGAAAATTGAATCTGTTTTCTGAAACTGTGCTGAGTCACACTGGCAAAATAGCAGACTGTTTTTAATTTCTGGTCATTTCATACAGATACATAGATTGCATCCTATTACATCATACATGAACCACTAATATTCTCAAAAGGCTGAACGGCTTTAACTATGCAGAGATACTGTATGGCATTACTGTGAAAATATATTTAATATAACATGCAGAGCTAAGGCCAAATCGGCTTGCCAGATTAGCCTGCTCTTTCTTTTGTGGGTCCCTTTTTGTTCATTTACATTAATGTAAATATGATAATATGCTGATGGATAAATATTATTTACACTGTCATCAAAATATAGATGTACAATAAACAGATTGCAAAAGACTGAGAATAAAGAATACGTATTTTACTCACCCAATCCAGGTTCTTTAACTCACCATGCTAATATTTAACAAAAAAGTTATTAAATTATTCAATCAGTAAACCCGCAATATCCATTGTATGTGTTTGTATATCTATCTATCTATGTATATGTAAAAAACAATATTTACTTAAACAGCAGAGTTTCCTTTCCTCCTATAGGCTGTATATATAGAATAAATAACACAAAAATATAGAAAACTTCATACAAAACATCTTGTAGAATAACAAGACAATATCCTTACACTAATGACACATTTCATGTTGAATTCAGATAAAATACTTAGAAAATTATATAATAATTACATAGGATAATAGATAATTCTAATAATATATTATAATAGACCAGTATTAAGTTTTTTTTTTCACTTAGGAGTAATGTGATGTTATGTAGTGATTTTTATTGGGCAAAGCTTGGACAGGTGAGGGCATAATCTGGTCTGTCCAGGAAGGAAGGCTCTTCTTGGGCCTTTCATGGCATGGCGTCTGCGTGCAGCCCTGGAGATTGTCTGAGGTCTTTGACAGTGTATGCGGGCGCTTTGGGAGAACAGTTAAGCAAAGCAGATTGGGTGTTTTAAACCCTTGCAAGCCACAACAGCCTAAAGGTGCCCCTTCTCTTGTGGAAGAGCAAATTCTCTCTGCACATCCATAGAACCAGAAAACTAGAATCTCTGGTGTCGGACTTAGAGAACGCACAGTAGAGGTTTCACTACACTTAAAGCCCTGCACTTAGTCAAAACAGTTCTTAATGAAAGATTTAACAAAGATGAAATGAAAGAAGCTGCCAAGAGAAAAAAAAAATCCTTCCAGCGGACACTGATGACTACAACATTTGGTGTGTCTACAATAAATCTCACATCCCTCGTTGCCTCTAGCCGAACAAGGTCTAATGCGTAGCAGCTGCACTGGACGGGGATACTGGACCCAGCCAGGTTGGATATTTAAAAAGAATATATTTGCAGACATTACCCTGATAATTTTAGATGGTGAGATACGTGCCTTGATTCTTGATATGTTTCTGCTGGTGGGTTGCACGCATTGTAAAATCCAAGAAACAAGCTCTGAGCTGTCAAGTTTGATTTGACCACAACATGAAAATTGACTCAGCACTAACGTCTGCGTAGCACCATCTGCTCTGAGTCCAAAAAAGAAACGGTGGTGAGTTTATTTGACTAACAGCCAATATACGAGTAATTATAAATCACAGGCCCAAATCCCCCTCCGACCACCCCTCCTATTAGATATGCTAATCACACTATTTTAACTCGTGTTCAGTGTCAGCCTAATTTAGCACCTCTGTCTCCTTATCTGGCTCAACAACATTCCCTTACAAACAAACTTTGTTTTGCTCCCTATAATGTTTACTTTTTTGTTTACCTTCTGACTTCTCAGGGAGGCAGAGAGAGTGATGAAGTTAAAAAACTCAAACACACTTTCAATACGGCATAATTTTCCTTGGTTATCATTTGAGCATGTTCGGATCTTTTTAAAAGATTCCTTGGACACACTTATCCACCCACATCATGAAATAGATAATAGATTGATATACAAATTAATTTTCTGAACCGCTGGATATCATCATATGAAAATACCGAAACATTGGGATTTAGGTTAATTCCCAGTAGAATCATATTCTGATTATCTGATATTGTGACATTGCCGATCAAAACACACGATCAGCCTACAAAATTAGAAGTCTGTTGGTTTGCATAAAGTCAAATTTCTGCCATGAATTATTGTTTCCGCTCACCACTGGGGTTTACACTCATGGGTCTAATTAATACTCTCGCCAATAATGAAGTCAATAATAATAAAAACCTTCATTGTTTCATGTGAGCCGAAAGTGGAGAATGACTTGCAAGATGATTTAGCATTAGCTGAAATGGGTTTTTAATGCTGCACAAAGTATTAATGATGCTACTGCTGCAATGAGCTTATTAGTAAAATAGATCCAACAACTGACTCCTCTTCAGTGATATAAACTACAAATCAAATCTATCCATGGAAGCTGTTGAATCATCAATTTAGAAAACTGAACACGGTCAATCTTTTTTATGTCTGATAGTTGATTCTGTGTAGAAACTGAGAATTTTCCAATACTGCTAGAATAAGCAGTTCCACAGGATTTTCCTTTTCCTTAACAAATGCTTCTCTTGCACTGTACCACACAACCTCAAAAATTCAACTGACTTTGAACATCATCATTATGATGATTATGCTGCTGCTGCTGATTGTTATTGTTGTTATATAAGAACATTTCAAGCATATAGTTTGTGAGCACCAAGTGTTTATGTGCTTTTTTTTTGTTAATCCTTTCTAAATTTATATTTAACACACATAGTTCCTGTGAGCATATTGGGTCTGAGTGTATAAGTCAGAATGCATTGGCAGCTTGCGCTTCACACTTTTCCCCCACCAATGCACCAATCCATTCACACTAAAAATAACACTCTTTTTAAAAATAATGCAAACATGACCTTTATTCCAACCATCTCTGCCCAGTCTTTTAAAATTTTCATGCCAAATTGTCTTGCGTGAAATTTATGGTTGAAAAGGTTCTCATCCCTGAGAACAGCAGAGCCTGTTTCAGATGGCTGTTGATTCCCAGTGCTCCTGCTGCTGCTCCCCTCCTGGTATGACTGGTTGTGCTGTTGTGCTAATTCTGGCTTCTGGATTAAAAGGTGTTTATGATGATGTTTGTTTTCTTGTTTATGGCAAGAAAACAATCATTTAATTAAGTCTCCCAAAACAAATTTAGTTAAGATGATGTTTCAGATTTTTGTAGATTTTCCTTCCATGTGTCACAGTGCTATAAGTCAGATTTTAAGGAATACTTAACAGCTTTTGATGTTTTCATTTACAATATTGCAAAAAGTCATTAGACTGGATGTTGGTTCATTTCAGAAAATGATTCCACTGGTTGTAATTAAGCTCCAGTAGTCACTTCCCATTGTTAAATATCATCTTTTTGCCCCATGGCCAACAAACCTTGTTAAATGATAGGCATAATCCATTAGCTTTACATGAATGGTGTAGTTTTCATCGAGCCGTGGAGCCTGCAGTGCTGATGTGCTGCTGTAAGTCACTCCAGAGATGCACAAGATAACCATCAGAGTTGAAAGGATGACATTCATTAGATGACTTTTAAAGTGATTCGGATTTTATAAAAACAACAGCAAACCTGTAGGAGGGCTAACTCCACCTTAACTGCTCTATATCATTTTTGAGGGGTGACTTCTTCTGCTGGAGCGGCTTTTTTTTTTGCACATTTGCGTATTTTCAAAAATATTTCGGGATCGTCTTAGAACCGCTTTCTGGCTCATGTGTTGACTCTGTAAATGGAAATTAAGCTTTAGAGTGAAAACTAAAATAAGTAATGCTTTCATGATATTTAGGCATAAGGAAGCTGATACTAATTCTACAGTAAGCATGTAAATATGGATAATGTTTTATTGATGAAATGTAAGAAATGAAATGTAACATTTCTACGTCAGTTTTTTTTTTTTTTTTTACAAATTGTTAAAAAATAACGAACAATGAAAGCGCGAGGCTGAAATGACATTTTTCTGCTGTTTACACATATAAAGTTGTTCAGTCCCAACGCAACTCAAAATAAAATGCTGTGATTTGTTTAATTAGCAAGTGAGTAATGCCAGTTTCAAACCAGCTGTCTTATTCCCCTTCACTTGCCTCTCTTGGCTGTCACGATGTTGTATCTATAATCTCACACAGGGTGCGTGACATCACCTGCTGCAGAGCTGTTTGGTGATGATGGAGTGTAATACTGACAATGACACCAATACTGTAGCAACACACAAACTGGTCACAAGCACCAGCTGAGCACATTCAAACCTTGTCCCAGTGGGATTTGTTGTTGTTTTTAGAACAGTGTGCTGAGATAAGTGCCAACAAAGGACATCTGCTCCTCCGAAATTTACATGGGTTAGACGATCATCGTAAACATTCAAAGACAGGTGCGTTTCTACTCCATTTACAGGTTGCCCAGACACCAAAAAATCTAAAATTTGTGAAGTTGCTGCAAGAAGAACAGAGCAGTTTCTGACCAAGTCAAAAGAATTTAGCACGTTAAGATATGGGATATGGGAAACCAATATTAAAGCTGGTTGTAATATAATGACTAATAAAGAAAGGTTCATGCATCTCAATGATGATTGGAAACCTTATAGAAGCATAACTGAAAATAACTTTGCTCACTGATAAAGAGAGAGTTAAGTCACAATTTAACAAAAAACGTATATTAACTCCTGTGAATTATACCTCTTTGTTATATAATGAAATACATACTGTATATGGGACACAAACTGCTGTCTTCTGCCTTCTCCCAGTATATGCCAACATGCCAGAGAGCACCTTGTGCTTATTCTATACCTCCTGAAAAAAAGGTAGTGTTTGAGGGGTAGAGATCATCTTTTAGACAGCAGGATGGAATTTGCAAATATAGAAAATTATCTATAGGCAAATATGAAATAACAGCTAATTAGTGTACATTCTCTTAATCAGTGGACTGTACATGCATATTAACTTGAGTGTGAACAGAGTACTTTTACATTCCTTAACATTTAGGCTACGTCCACACGTACACGGGTATTTTTGAAAACGCTGGTTTTTCTATGCGTTTGCACCTTTCGTCCACACGTAAACGGCGTTTTCAGTCACTGAAAATGGAGATCTCTAAAAACTCCGGCCAGGGTGGATATTTTCTAAAACTCTGTTTTTGCATTTACGTGTGGACGAGAAAAACGGAGAAAACGCAGCGTCAAAGGTGTGCGCATTTTTTGACGTCACACTGTGCGCCACGTTATTGTTTCGGTGAAATGAATTTCTACAATACTGTTACTGTTAATTGTACTCTCTGCAGTGTTTAAATGCTTACATATACACACACAGTTACTGTCCCTCCACACATACGACTCGGTTCTGCTTCTATGCCCCATCTTTGTTTACTATTTCCCACAGAGGCTTCTAGACTTCTGATTGGCCAACATTTCTACATGGGTAGGAATATAGCGCCACCTGCTGCTTTGGCATGTTCCTAGCAGCGTTTTCCTTCATTTCTGCGTTTACGTGTGGACGGGATTATTTTTTAAAACGAAAACGGAAAATCTCCGTTTTCAAAAATACCCGTGTACGTGTGGACGTAGCCTTAATATGACATTAAATAGTTTAACTGTTTCTGATTCAAACTGATTTTCTGCAAATCTAAATTTTAGCCTAACTTTGAATGAAGTTGCACTGATTATGAACATTTACAGTTACATACATGGTGTGAGAGATACAACAGTTATTAGTTGTCTGTTGGAATCATTTTAGTGTCTTCCAGTTCACTTCATTTCAATTCTATTTATATAGCCCCAGTTCGTAACAACAGACTCCTCTGGGTGCTGACTTTCAGCTCATGTTTGCGGCTCTGCTCGTATGTTTCATTCTCATCATTATACCTTATTAGTTTATACTCTTCGAAACATTGACAAATGTTATTTCTTTCTACCTTAATTTTTTCTACCTGACTGTGTGCATTTTCTCTGAATATTTCTAAAAAGTTAAAGAAAGTACTTTACTGAAAATCACAAAGAAAAGACAGGGTGGTATCAGAGCTTCCTCAGGCCACATGTCTGTCTTTCCTCTCTCTACACATGGTCTTGATTGACTAAGAGCGACGTGCTTAATGGAGTTTGTATGTGGCTCGGTGATGAATATCAGCCAATGACATCCCATTCTCAACCTTTCCAACGCTAATTATCTTCCCAGAGAAGGGGAGACAGATTTGATGTGTTTCTGCATGGACTGGCATGAACTCAGGGTCTTCCTGGTGAAAAATGGCTTTTTAATGGCAATGTTAACCTTCTGAACAGACGGAAGTGCTTAATGCTTCCTATGATTAAGCCATGAGAGCTGTGATGTCACAGGTCAGACGCTCTGGGCGATGAGTGGAATTATCAAGACAATGTGTGAGCGATAATTTAAACACAGGGAAACGCAATGCCAGTTGAATAGTGTGCTAATATGAAGTGAGTATATTTTCCTCAGTGTAGATTATTGTATGAGCTATCAGTCCACACAATGCGGCCTGTAAAATAATTGATGTGCTGTGATATACTGAAGTGGCCACATTAACGTTAACAATGCCAATGGAAAGTTGTATTTTCAAACACATACAGTGATTATTTGTTTAAAGTCATTCATTAATAGTTATTAGGCACATTATTTTTTCCATATTCTAGCAGTGTCTGTTTTTAGTGCTGTGGGTACCTAATTTAACTTTTTACGCAGAAGGTTCAAGGGACTGCCATAGATTTACAGAAGATAGGAAAGGATGATGATATATTAGAAAAAGAGATTATTTCAGAATATGGTAGAAATATGTATGGTAGAAAGAATTAAAAAAAGGAAGCTGGAGACAGAATGAAGGAAAAATTTAGATCTCACAGTGGAAAGTTACAAAGAAAAGCATACTGTTGGAGAAAGGTAAATAGAAATCCACAAAGTCACACAATCAGCCCACACATTCAGCCGCAGACACGGTGTGAATGTCAGCATGCCTCAACCAAGAAAGTGAGCTATATAAATATGAAGCTTCCTTCATGTATCCATCATTCATTTGTGCCATTTTGGATAACTTAAAACCTGTTTGATTGTTGCATAGTATTTATCAATGTATGTGTGCCTTGTGTATATGTGTGTATGTTTAGTGTATGGGGTTGTTTATTGTTGACTGGTTATTTCCATATTTGTTCTTTACCCTTGACACTGCTTCTCTACTACAATGGCTCAGTCATGCTAGTGTAACTATAGGATTGCAACCTCCTTGCAACTAGGTGGTTTCCTGGTGATTGCACTGAATAGTTTTGGCGACCAATAGCATGCAACACTGTCTACTTCTGGGTAACTTTTAATCACATGGCAACTGCACAGATCTCCTGTCTAACTGCCACCACTCTTTGACAGATTGGCGAAGGTTTGTAACATAACTGACACGTCATTTCTAAACCTAGAAAGGCTGCCAACACTTCTGCAATCAGTCTGAGTTAGTCTGTGCTAAGGAGTGCAACTTATCTATTTGCACTGGGGATTTGATTTAGCTGGTTGCGAAGTGGTTGTATTCTGGTTGCTGAACATTTTGTCATTTCGCAATCAAATTGTTGTCCTGAAACAACTGCATCACTGCTTGTGGAGGAATTTCAAATCTATGAGCTTCTTGCTGGACTCCGAATGTAAGTGGTTAATGTGAATTTCTGTGTATTAGGACAACAGCAAATTTGTAACAGACAGCAACAGATTGATTCATTGATTTATGATAGTTAACCACAAATTGCATGTGGCTACTAGTTTGACCTCATTCAAGTTAAAACCAATAGCAGAATGACTGTAATTTTTCAGCTTTAATGGCTGCAGATGTGGTCATTGTCTCCAAAGCAATCACTTCAAAAAGCAACAAGATTGCAAGTTCATTGCACACTGTTGCAATACATTTCATTGTGCCGCAGTCAATTTTCCCTTGTGTGACTGTAGCACACTCTACATTATGACCAAACACGTCATACATGTGGTACAGACTTTGTTAGCAGAGCTAATTGAGTATTTAAACCTTTGGTTTCTATAAGTTACATAAATATTCTTGTTTACAGCAGTTTTTAGTACTACTCAGTAGTACATGTAGTAGTAGAGCATGCTGACTTCCTAAACTGCACCGAGCAACTATACAGTTTTGCCTTTTTTTGGGACCTCATCTGTGCTGATCATTAAAATAACCTAAGAGCTTAACGCACCATTTCACCCAGACATAGCATTATCCAAGTCAGACCTGTCCTAGCATATCATGCAACTGTCATGCAAGCCTCTATTTTCTGTTCTGATTGCATGAGATACGCTGACAGAGAACTTCAGAGATTCATTTGCAAACAAATGTGAAGAGTACAGTTTTGAAACCACAAACATGGCAGGCATTTGATGGAGCTGTGGTTCTTAAATAAGCTAATTTTAACTAACGTTATCTTGAACTGAGTTGCAGGACTCCCACTGCTTACTCCACGTGATCATTTAAGCTTTATTGTTGTGAAGCAGAATTCATCAAGCGTTGGATTGTTCACTTAATAAGGAGGTACGTGAGCTGGGATCAGACTGTCGTGGGACAGGTTTGTTTTACCCTGCTGACGATGTTATTCATAGTTGGGCAAGCATGGAGGTCAAAATTAGCATACATGCATTCATTTTTTGTTGAAAATCATTAATGGTGTGACATTTTCAGTTTGCAGTCATCTTTCTGGGGAATCAGAGAGGCGTGCCTCCTTTTTGTGTATTTATAAAAAAGTCTGACTGAAGCATGCCGTACTATTCTCCCATCAGACTGACAATTTAATACCCACACTTACACGAAGATATCTACAGGCAGTTAGATGGATACAATTAATCTGCAAAGGTAATTTCTCTTCTGCTGAGACTTTTAAAATTCACTGTCAGGTCAAGTATGTGCTGCATTTGAAGAATTTAATAGTGAGGTGATAAAAGACAGGCCACTTTAGATTCATGAAACAAAACTACAATCAGTTGCTCTCTGTTGTGAGACTGTGAGCAGATGTGTGGAGAGGAAGATGTCATTTTACATAAACAAATAAATGGAATTTCTTGGCTGGTGCATCTTTTCGTTTTTCTAAGAGATAGAGACATTTTCTATTATGCGCAAATGTCAATGAAAAAATAATATTCAATCTGAAATCCTTAAAGTCGTCGCATTTATTGTGTTGCGGCTCAGACACACCCAACAAAACAGTCGGATATGAGAATCTGAGCTTTAACGGGAGCAAGGTGGCTTCATTGTATTGCTTTGTTTTGCAGGTGGCAGTGAATTCGTTCAACACTGCTTAAATTAGATGAACCATGCAACTTGTCAATATGTGTCCATAGCCATCCTCATTACATTTAGAATAGCTTTGTAATTGTTATTTATGTGAAAAATAAGACAGGATGAGCTCTTGGAACTGAAGTGATAAAGTGAATTCCAAGAAAGCTGTTATCTTTCTCAGGTTTATTACTACTTTTGTATGCATGTGGGATTTATATCTCAAAAGATCAAAATAGCATGATTTAGTTACAATTCTAATTTTATGGTTTTTGTCTCAGTTGCCCCCCTCTCCTGGCAGAGATGAAACAGGATGCAGCAGGTGACCTGTCTGTCAGCAGAGACCTTCAGCCAGTCTGGAGTATATGATATTATATTATAAGAATGTTATTGGCTTGCCATAACAGACATCCAAAATACTACCATCTCTGACCAAAGCTGCTCCTCCCATGGAATAACACCTTTTCTTATTTATTCCAACACAATTTATACAGGATTAAAAATAAACTGAAGTTTAGCAGAGATTCATATGATTTTTAGCTGATGATGCTGGAATACATTGACTAAATGTATTCATTGACTAAATGGATACATTTAGTGGATACTTCGCTGAACAGTAGACGGATCAACTGAAGGGCCAGATGAATCTCTCAGGTTAGGTCCATGCTGGATTTTTTTTCTATTTCTTAACGCTATAACCCAGCAACTGTTTTTAAGGACAACCCCGAATAGGCTGCTAGTAACAAAGTTCCTAAACATGAGTACATTTCAGAGCCTGTACTTTTTTTTTTTTTTTACCTTTGAGTAAAGAGCAAAGAAATTGAATCAGTACTTCAACTTTTAATTGAGTATTTTTTAAGAGTACTATCTGTACTTTTACTTAAGTACTGAATTTCTGAACTTTTGCCAACTCTGCATTGAAGATACATGTTGCAAACTCCTTTATCCTCCTAAGACCTGAACTCTTCCACGGCATGCATTTTTAATTTCTCTTTGATATTTGGGCTGATTGGGACCTGATGAATGTAAAAACAAAGAATTCCAGATTTCCAGATCCAGATTTTTATTTATTTATTTATTTATTTTTACCTATTTTTTGTTTCTAAGAAAAATGAGAGCCACATATGAGGACATTCGTTTAAAATTTCAATAGAACAGTAGCAGTATAAGGCAGCACGGTGGCACGGTGGTTAGCACTGTTGCCGCACAGCAAGAAGGTCCTGAGTTCAATTCCACCATTAGGCCGGGGTCTTTCTGTGTGGAGTTTGCATGTTCTCCCTGTGTTTGCGTGGGTTCCCTCCGGGTACTCCGCTTGTGCAGCTCCATG
>NW_024582574.1:685199-724808 GCF_018398535.1 Haplochromis burtoni
ACAGTGGCAGTATAATGTCCTTGTAAGTGGATCTCAGGCCCTTGTAGAACAAAATTGAGTATTTTGGTCTAAATAACCCAAAATGTGATGTCCACATATGTGGACATTTTTTTTGCCAATAGAAGGTTTATCTTGTTGTTTTGTAGCCTCTGAATGCTGCTCTTTTCCCCTTGCCTCCCTGTTGGCAAATAGTTTCTCCATCCCTGACACTGATTCTGTCTGAGGTCTGTTCCTGTTATAAGGGAGTTCTTCCTCCCACCATCACCAACTTCTTACTCCTTAAACCACTGGGTTCTTTGGGTTCTCTCTAATTCCATAGGAGACACCTGTTGCTGGGAACTGGCACTGGTACTAATAAAATTTAATTGAATTAAATATCTTATATTCGCACAAAAAGGTCACAGTCAAACACCCCTTTAAGCTCAGTTCATTTGAAATCAGTTCAGCTCAGTTCATTGACAGCTTTAAGCATTTAATTCTGTGGTAAAATCTCCCAAATGTCTTGTTACTAACTTTCTCTGTCTGTCTGAGTACCAGATTCACATACACAAACCTAATGATAACAGAAACAACCACCTAAAATGGTTGTGTCTTCCACTCTTTGGTAACATGTCTTTCAAAGACCTTGTTTACTAATCATCTTAGATTATTTCTCTCACTTTTGATTTTCTTATTTGTACTAAAATGTTGCTGTGATATGTTAACTTATACTTGGTATACAAAGATCTGATATTTAACTTTAGAGTATTTGAGACTTTGATGGAGCAGTACGACCAACTCTCCCAGCCGTTTTCATCCATTCATCCAATTCAGGGTCACGGTGGACTGGAGCTTATTCCAGCTGTCATAGGGTGAGAGGTGTGGTACACGGTGGACAGGTAACCAAACTATCACAGGGTCAACACCTAGATTCACATTAGCACCTATAGCCAATTTCAAACAACAAATTAACCTAACCCCATGGATGTTTTTGAACTTTGGTAGGAAGCCAGAGCACCCAGAGAGAACCCACTCAGATATGAGAGCATAGAAACTTCACACTAAAAGGCTCTGGATTGGAATCAAACTCAGAACCTTCTTGCTGTGAGGTGATTGTGCTAACCACCGTAGGACAATGCGGCCCTATGGCCAACTAGTTTGTAAGTTGCTTGTGTGTTGTTGAATCCTGTCTAAAAGAACAAGTTTTTTTTGTTCAAAATGGCAACAATCAAAGCGAGGACCAAAGTGGAGTGTTGGAGCTTGGAGAAAAAAAGTGGAAAATGACGGAAACAGCTCATGATTCAAAGCATACCACATTATCTATTTAACATGGTGGAGGCAATGTTATAGCATAGATGTGTATGGCTGCCAGTGGAACCGGGCTACTAGTGTGTATTGATGATGTGTTTGCTGATAGGAACAGCAGGATGAATTGCAAAGTGTATGCTCCACTCAGATTGTGCAGCAAAACTGATCAGACATCACGTCACAGTGAAAATGGATAATGACCCAAAGCATCCTGCAAAAGCAATCCAAGAGTTTCTCAAGGCAAAGAAATGGGATATTCTTCAATGCACGAGTCAGGCAGTCAATCTCAGCCCAGCAGAGCATGCTTTTCAGTTACTCAATACAAAACTGAATGCACAAAGAGACAAAAACAAGCAGCAGCCGAAGGTGGCTGCAGTAATCTCAAGGGAGGAAACACAGAATTTGGTGATTTCAATGGGCTCTAGAATTTAGGCAGGCACTGGCTGCAAAGGATTTTCATTCATTTAAAACAATCTTAATTATGTTATTAATTTTGAGCCTTTTAAAATGAGGGGCTGTGTATAAAAATGCCATTAATTATGGACCAAGTAATGCAAAAAATCTGCATATTTGTTACAATAAGGGTTGATTAGTAATTGCACCAATGTTTAAATCATTTAAGTGTTATAAAGTCACATACGAGAAATATATTCCTGCAAAATTATTGAGCATTTTATGTTTCTAACTCTCTTCACCAGATAACAGCTGCACTTTGCACATTAGTGTTTTGAAATATAATATTGACATCAAGTTAGCTCAGCCACAGAGCAAGAAAATGGAAAATGAATTATTAAGGACTTGCTCTGCCCAATATATAGCCTGTGTGTCATATTGATGCCCCCCTTTAACAAGCATAAGCTTCAGCATACTCACTAAAACAATAGTATTTATATGCTATTCTCTTGCTATTTCTTTGCTTCTTGCTTTCTTCATTCACTATTTACATTTATCTATATTCTCATAGTTTTTTTTTCAGATGTTTCCCAACAAATGCCATACAGACAAAAAACCCACTAAACCCACGACTTTTACTGTGCTAAATGACTTAAACTCGGCTCAGTCCAGTCAGTCATTATAAGAAAAATGCGACTGCGTTCATCCACAAGTGGCACATCACTCCCACTCCCCTTGTTTCAGATATCACTCGAGAAAACTTTGCTACAGAAGACTGATTTTGATGCACTAATTAAATTGTACCAGATTACATTTTCATGCCTACACTTCAGAGTAATGGAGGTTGTTGAAAATGAATACTTCAGTCCCACATTATTTTGCCAAGTGTTACGGTGCAACAGTGTCCCACGTTATTATCCTTACTAATTCCACAGGTATGCCAAAAGGACTTTTTGAGTGAGTGGCTGCGTGAGAAGCAGGTGGCAGAAAAACAAAACAAAGCAAAAAACATCAAGATCACAATTCTAAAATTACACAGACAGCAGGAAATTTGATATCTGGTGCAGGTAATAGGTAATAAGCCAGCGAGGGGCCCACCAATACCTGTGGTCAAATCCTTTCAACTGTAGACTGCTATATATGGATGTAATAAGGTGTTTAGTGGTGTGTAATCAGAGGGCAGAAGAGAGGACTGGATGAATAATTCACAGGCTCTCTCTTCCTCATCTTTTTACTCTTGGCTGCCATTTCTCTCTAACATACACATACACAGAGATATATTATATAAGCTAGAGTGGTACTACCTGAGTTCAGTCAGAAAAGTCTGAAAAACTTGCCAGGTGTCCAAATATGCGGTTTTGGTTTGTATTTTTTGCTTATTTATTTCTTTTTAAGGGAGGATGCAGCAATAATTTGCCCCCATGTGTGTAATGTGTTGCTGGTAGAAAACACATTGGCCAGCGGAAAAAAGAGAACAAGACAGAGGGCATAGCTTGTAGCATGTGTTGTGTTGACCAGTAAACAAACAAATTAGAAAACTAAACAGATGCTTAAAAAGTCCCAAATGATTTAATGAAGGTTTTGCAATTTTGAGAACATCTGGCCAATACTGAAAAAATGGAGTGATGAGCTTGCTGTGAACTAACAGGTGAAGCAGATGGTTTGTAATTATTATTATTATTATGAGAAGCTATTGTGACACATGCTGGTTGTTGGCTGTAATTTCTGGAATTGTCGCTAAATACGTGACCAAAGAGGGTTATTGCTAATCAAAGATATTTGTGCTTTGTGCCATTCCTGCTGCATAATGCTCTCTGAAGACAGGATTTATGATATGAAACAATTTCCACATTTGATTGATTGCATCAAAGCATTTTTAATGTTTACTGCAATCATAATCATCTCATCCAACACTGGAAGAAATAACTAAAAAACTGGGTTGAATTTGGGTTTCAGGTCCATGCCCCTGCAGCAACTTAACTGCATACCAATGCAACACATTCTCTGCAGTTGTTATTACTTCAGTTTTTCAGTCAGGATGTCCAATGATTATTTTCTGTCGTTAGCCATCTCTTGTTTCTCTGTGTTTTAATTAAAAAAATAGGAAATATTTTACAACAAATTATTGGAACATATGCAAATGTCCTTGGAAAAACAATATAGGATACAATGAAAAAGAAAAAAGCCACTTTTCAGGTGGGATTGCATGGTGAAAAAGAAAAAGAGAAAACCCAGAAAAAACATTGTTTCAAATGCAGGTGCAAATCAAGACAGCCTTCACCATGTGTAGCTGTTGACACTAATTATTGTACTTTTCCCCTCATATTGATGATTTGAGCCAAACTTTTCACATTTGGATGAAATACTCCATAAATCCAGCTGTCACTGATTTTCATTTATGTTTTTGTAGAATTTTCCTTCTTTAAGGATGTTTTCTCAACAGCCAACCTTCTACTGAGACCATTTCTGATGAGGCTTCGCTGAACAGTAGACGGATCAACTGAAGGGCCAGATGAATCTCTCAGGTTAGGTCCATGCTGGATTTTTTTTCTATTTCTTAACGCTATAACCCAGCAACTGTTTTTAAGGACAACCCCGAATAGGCTGCTAGTAACAAAGTTCCTAAACATGAATTTAAAACTAGTTCTTTGCTAAGTTGCTTGTTGTGAATAGAAACAACAGTGGCTCATTCCTTAAATTATAGGTGCTTTTTTATGCTTCAGTGAATCATAGGTCAGTTTTAAGTGGTTTAGTGTGGCTCCTTGGAATCTAACTATAAAGACATGATGGTCGGTTCAAACATTTTTCTAAACACTATGCATTTGTAGTCTTTGTACTAATGGTGATGTGACTCAGTTTTGGATGTGTCTACACACATATGTGGATGACTAAAAGCAAGGTGAGGTGCAGTTAAGACCCTGTCTGTCTCTGTGTGTTAGCCCTGCATCAGTTTGGCCACCTCTCCAGTGTGTACCCTGCCTTTGAGCCTGCGGTTGCTGGGACAGGCTTCATCCCACCCTCGGATAAATGGAAGAGGATGGATGGATAAATGGCAGGCACAGGAATTCTTAATAGCAACCTCTTTTTGTTTTTCATATTTTAAATGGTTTGATAGTTTGAAGGTGCTGTCTGGTTTTGGTCTGATCAATGCATTTACATTAATAAACTTTAAAAATGCATTTTACCTTAATAAAGTTTTGTATTACACTCAAATGGATATAATTTCAGGACCATAGACAGCACATGTGATTTTCACCATGACACATTTTTTCCAGTGGAAAAAAAGTCTCAGTAAATCTCATATGCTCAAACCCCAGACATAAATCTAACCAATCACTGCATCCTTCTTAATCAATGTAGCAAACAGCTTTTAAGCCATGATATATTTAATGTACACATGTTCTGACTGCAATTAACAAGCAGTGCTTGTCCAATTAGACCTTGCACTAAATTGTGTAATTCTTGGCAGATTGAATGTCATATTGGCATGAACTAACTGTACATGTGTTTACCATGAAACAGAGAATGAAACAGAGGAGCTGGGGTTGCACAATGGCTTGCAGTATCAGCAAGAAAGTTAGGCTAGCAACTCAACAAATAGTGCATATGAGGTCAGCAGAGGAGCCATCATCTAAAGTGGGCTTAGCTCAACTTTGACAGCTAGTGGAACAAACACTAAATTTCATTATAACTTCAGCTTTTTTAGACTTCATACTATCTTTATCTGTAAATACACTGTGGCATGAATATCTTTCCTATTACTGTAAATGGCAAACCACTCACATCAGTGGAGTGTTTAGATTGGACAGTTTTTGTTTTGTTGTTGGTAACACTACACACAATCTATCATGAAACCCAATTTTTCAGCTCATTGCTTAAATAGTATTCAGTTCTTTTTATAATTATCCTATGTAATCAATATAATTATTATATAAATTTCTTATTTGTCCATTTGTTTATGGGTGGCCACTTACTTCTGTTTGTTATTAACCACATGTTTCCCTATGCCTTATTTATTAGGCATGATGCCTTCCCACATAATTGCCTTGCTCCCTATGAATTCACACTGGCAAACAGCAGAAGAAAAATAGTGTAGAGAAGGAATTAGCAGAAAATAATGCTAAATGAACCTGTAGACATTTAAGCATGCACAACTTCCACTATTTTTCTATGCTAAGAGGTGTCTTTAATACCAATTTGTTTTGTTTTTTTAAGTTCACTCATCAGTGTGACTTCTTTTCAACTAAATTACTGTAATTTCTTCTGTGCAGATCTACATGCTGATTTAAACTGTATAAACACTCTTGTGTTAACAGCCAGCATTTATTTATTCTCTCTAGGAAATGCCACATCAGTCTATATACTTGAACACTGTAATGTTATGGTGCACATAAAGATGAAGGATTGTATGATAAAAATAATTTTTTTGCTGGGGCACAACTCATTCAGAATGGAGATAATGATGTGAGTTATTCCTGAGTTGTCAAAAGGAAGGTCAAAGGGAAGGTCATTTGTTCACCATCCAGTGCCAGGAGAGAGAAGAGTTAAGACTGTATGGATAGATAACCACACAGGAAAGGAGCTAAGTGGCCTCTGAAGGCAGAATAGAAAGCTCTGCAAGATTGTGGGGGTTTTGATATGAGCAGCTCCTGCAGAGAGTGTAGGCAGGGTGTGACAAAGGACAATTAATGAAGGCTGGGTTGAGCTATATTCTGGATAAGCTGTAGGTGCCGAAGGATATCTTTTGAGATGATATCAAAGTGAAAATTGTTGGCGTGAAGGCCAGACATGCTGGCCAAACAACAAGCTGATCACAGTGAGGAGGGTTGTCGTAAACAGATCACATTTTATTTTATCACCACTTTGGCTCTCTTTAAGATTATTGCTCTTTTTTTTTTTTAAAACAAAGTTATTTCTTTTGTTAGAAAGCACAAGATCATTTTAAAACTATTTACATTAGTTTCAAATAACATGGGAACATAAGTAAGTTACACATAACAGGTAAGATATAGCTCAAATATAGCTCAGAATAGATTTGATTACTCTAGATTAGATTCACTTTACTGTCACTACAATATGTATAAGGCAACAAAATGCAGTTAGCCTCTAACCAGAAGTGCAGGCGTATAGACAAAACACGCAGGAAATTTGATTATACTATTAGTAGCATGTAAAGGCCTGCAATCATGTGTGAAGACGAAATAAAAAAGGTGGGAAGCACACAGGCTTTGGACACACCTGTGTATAGAACGATGGTTGAGGAGTGGTTGTTGTCCAGTCTGTCCTGCTGGGGCTTGTCAGAAAGTCCAGTGTCCAGTTGTAGAGTGGGATGTTGATACGAAAGATAGTGATCAGCTTATTAAATGCTGAACTGAAATCAACAAACAGTATTCTCATTGTCAAGGATGGAGGGCAACGCTATAGAGACGGCATCCTCCATACTCCCTGTATTTTTGCAGTAAGCACATTAGTTGGGGTCCAGTGTAGGTGGAAGACAGGGTTTGGAATTTGCCAGGACTACCACATCAAAGCACTTAATAATTATACAGTGCTACTGTATACCCATAAGTGGAAGCCATTTAGCAGTGCTAGTTTGAAATGTTTAGGTAATGACACGATGAATGTGGGTTTAAAACTTATCGGCACAGCTGCTTGCGCAGGTTCAAAATATTGGTAAAAACTTCATTCAGCTGTCCAGCAGATACCCTAAGCACATGTCTGGGAATGCCATTGGGACCTGCAGCCTTGCCTGCTTTAATCCAGGATAGTACAGCTCAGACCTCAGAGGTGGAGAGTTTGAGGGGATGGTGGTTTAGCTTTGTTGGCTGTCTGCTGGGACCGTCTGTCAAAGCGAGCATAGAAACTATTATGTCATTGAGGAAAGAGACTGCTGTGGAAGAGGAAGTGGTGTTATTAGGCTTGCAATCACTGCCACATATGTCGGACTTGGTAAAATGTTCCTTCACGTGGTTGGCCTTTTTGACGCCCTTTTCAAGTTAGGCCTGGATAAGCTGTAGGCTTGTGCGTCACCCGGTCTGAAGGAAGCATTTGTCAATAAAATCTCCCTCTTCATCCATGGCTTCCGATTAGGATGTGAGGTAATCTGTTTCTGGGTGGTAAAACTGTTGATGGTATTTATGTAACCCGATACAGAAGAGATGTATTCATCAATGTCCATGTGGGAGCTGCAGGTAGTCTGAAAAGCAAACACCAGTTCCTGTTTTCAAGGTAGAGTGCTTAAAACCAGCCACATCACCTCTGGATGTACTGTCTGTTATTTTCCAATAGCTTCATAATGTAGCTGCTAGCTGCTACTGCTAGCTTAGCATTAGATTATGGAGAGATGTATGCAGCAGTAAAGTTCTGCAGTTAATCACAATGAATTCCAGGTTAGAAGGACAATATTTTTAAGTGATGAAAGAGTTTGTGCACTGAGCTTTGTTTACATTAATACATAACCCACCTCATCTAAGCTTTCTGGAGTCATCTGCTTTGCTCTTATGTGGATGCAAGACTGGTTGTTGGGGTTTTGATAAAAATGCAAAAAGAAGATAGAAAAGAAAACGGACTAACCCAAACACAGAAAACTTCTCATGGGCGTGACAATATGTGTCCAAGGTGAAACTTAGTTTCTGTTTTGCTCTACAGAGTATTTCCTATTCAAAAGATTTTTTTGCATGATGACAAAGCAAGCAAACAAACAAACAAAAAACAAAGTGGGAGATGGCAAATGGCTTTGAATGAAGGTGACTTGAGGCAGACCAATAATTGATACCAGGAGTGTTTGACAATAAGCAGTGTCGTTGTATGTTTTTTATCCCGTCTCCAAACCCTCATCGTCAGCTGTTTGCAGCAGATGGTTTCCCCTGTCTGAGCCTGGGTCTGCCAGAGGTTTCTTCCTCTTAAAAAGTAGTTTTGATTGTTGAGGATTACAATACAAAGCACCTTGATGTGACATAACTTCGAGTGGCTTATATGACACTTTTAGTTGTGACAGTTCTGACTTACGTCATGATGCTTGGTGAGGTTGGTTGTTCAGCAGAGTTTAAATTAACTGAAGTCTGCTTTATTACAGCTAACTATGTCAGGACAAAAATCCCCATCTTGGAGAGGTTTCCACCCTATTAAGGGATATTTTAATTGGCCTGAGCAACTTTATTTACTAGCTTATTTTTTCTTAATAAACATGTAAAAAATTTTCCCCTTCACTTATTACTTTCTGTATTTACTGTTTATTTAGCTAAAGTTGGCAACATATAGTTTGGATCTATTGTGGCCAAAAAAAAAAAAAAAAAGTGGAAAGGAAACAGAAGACTAAATGACTGTTGCTGGAAGAAAATGCAATGACCAGTGATGTCACCATTACAGAAGGACACCAGACATTGTATTGACAAACTGCTAGAGGTGTGACTAACCTAGGTTGACCCGACGCAATGGGGAGGGGCAAAACAATCATATCTACTTTGCATTTGGCATAGTAGTAAAAGTAAGTCCAGTCCTGCCAAATAAATGACAGTGCCTGTGTAGGTGAACCATGTGTGCGGAGCTTCAATACATATGTGCATAATCTAACTTTATATATCTGCCAGGTGTCAATGAGCTAATTATCAGCCCACACATACTCTTGAGCATTTATGTCACATAAAAGAAAAATATAATTAACTGTCAGAAAAGGAATCATAAAGGTGCAGTTTATTCAAACTACAAGCAGTGAGACAGCAGCGATGATGTGTGGGCAGCTACACTATATGCTTGTCAGCACAGTAGAACTGAAATGATTAGAAGTCCATCAACCAATCTTGTATCGGTAGAAAATACGATTTCATAGTGCTAATTGGCCACGAAGTTCCACCCATCCAGACCTTGATTAGGATCATAACCCCACTTTTAAACACCATCTTTGATGATAAGCTTTACTGCTCAAGTTTCTTGGTTAACTTAAATATGTTACCCACTTGAATTACATCTCTCTTTAACATGTAGCTATGACTGCTGCCAATATAAAATATAGTATGCTGCAATAATGAGGTATAGCTAGTGACACCAGGCACAATACAGTGGATGCTGTCTTGCACTGAAGCAGACAAGTAGGTGTATCTGACTTGGAATTCTATAAGGAAGCTAGTGTTCCAGTGACTGCTCGGTAGGTACAAAGGACACAAAGGCATGAAATCATCTTATAGAGATGATGTCCAAGATGAAAATGGTTGCGAATGGCTCCAAAGTGCTGCTTTGTTGTAAAGTTGTATCTGCTGGTGATGACAAAAGATACTATTTCCAGGTCTGAGTCGGCTTTGGCTCTCGCCTATTCAACATGATGCAATGCTGTCTTCCTGATTTATTTAAGAAAACAACACAAAACAACCACAAAAAACCTGACCTGTCATTTTACCACGTGATGAGAAAGAGAGCAGGAAATGGCTGCAGTTGATCAGGTAAGCTACAATTATAAAGAAAATGAAGAAAAACTATGTTGGTCTTCCACCATGCAATACCATCTGGAAAGTGTCATATTGGCAGTGGTTTCATTTTTCAACATGGAAATGATCCCAAACACACTGCCAAAGCAGTAAAAGCATACAGGAGTAGGAAAAAAAACAACGCAGTGCTATAAGTCATGGATTGGCCTCCCCAGAGCAAATTACTAAAGCAGTGTGGGATCGTCTTGACAGAGAATGAAACAAAAGTCAGAAAACACCCAAAGAAGAGCTTTGACTGTCCTTCAAGAAGCCTGCAGAACTATCCCTCAAGATTATTTAAAGAAATTACAAGAAAAACTACAATAAAACTTGCCTATGCGAATTCAGGTTGTGTAGCATTAAAATTGTATAGACTCTATTTCTTGTGTAATCTATTTCCATGTATGCCTGTCTGCATGTTAGACCATTTTTTACTTTTTACTTATTTTTTTAAATAACTATTTTCCATTTCCTGTTTAAAAATCTAACAAGGAAAAACTGAATTTAAAATGGTTTACTAAATGTTGGGAAAATAACATGGCAAGCTCAGCATAGCAGTGTAACCTGTAATGGACTGTTCAGTGCATTTAATTAAGCACCTTAGTGTGTATTAAGTGCTTTAAGAATGCATGGCTGAAATAACCTGTTAATCTCATCATTAATCATCATTAATACAAGTTTTAAAAAATATCATAAGTACATTTTTTTTTAATCAGATGGGGTCTAATATGTTTGAACTGGAACATATGCTGAGTGTGAAACATAAATTTGTTGTGTCCAGATATGGGGCTGTTCAAACTGTGAGTTACAATTCATAGATCACATTATGAATACTAATTTGTATACTCAAAATACTGAACAAATCTCATTCAGCCTCAAAAAAGTTTGCCATGGTGAAATCTTCCAGCAATGACCTGACCATGCAGTTGAATTCAGCTGAACATCGTTGGAGTATTTTGAAGTGTAAAGCTTAGAAACAAAACCCTTCTGGGAAAAGCAGCTTAAAAAAATGAATAGATCTATAAAGAACAGCAAGCCATCTCTCAAAAGGTTTGTGCGAGACTCCTATCATCCAAGCAGGATCTGTGATAAAAAAAAATGTAGATATATAAATGCAAAGTTTCACTAAAGAACGGTGTCCTAAATTATGCTGTGTTTAGTTCCTATATATAGACATTCTTCACATTAACTGCCGTCCTTCCTCTTAGACTCTCTTAGAAAAACAAAGGAAACAGGAGCACTCAAAGAGCACATCTCTCCCCGAAGGCCAAAAGCTGCACTAAAACTTTGCTGATTTATGATGGTTTTATTATAATATGTTGACGTCAGCCTATTGTGGTGTCATTATGACATTGTAGTGTGTTGGACTGAAAAAAATAAAAAGTGTGTTGTACAGATCTCTCTATGCCCATTTATATGATATATTAATCAATATGTTTTTTTCCCAAGGTCAACTATATTGACCTTGGGTGTTACAAACGAAGGTCAAAGTTAAATACTCAGCCAATCTAGGTACTCATGTTCCCCCAAGGCTGAGTATACTGTTGTGAAGTTTGAGGATAATCCATAAAAAGTTTGGGTAATAAAAGTTTTACTGATTTTTATATTTTGTGTTTACTGTTTTTTCTGTGAAGGTAGAA
This sequence comes from Haplochromis burtoni, assembly GCF_018398535.1. Lineage (NCBI taxonomy): Eukaryota > Metazoa > Chordata > Actinopteri > Cichliformes > Cichlidae > Haplochromis > Haplochromis burtoni. Next base: position 696,979 of record NW_024582574.1, read on the forward strand.
ACCTGAGTTCAAAATATTTTTTTTTCTTGTTAAAATGAATTGTTGATCATCAGACAAAGCCAATAAATTATCACAAATTAGTATACGAAACATCACAAACTCAGTTGAGAAATGTTTTTTTATTTAAAAATATGCAAATACTTATTATTATTTGCACATGATTTTCAACTAATTTTAATTCTCAGTCTACTGTTGAGTTGATGAATGCTAATGAAATAGATTTAATAGATTTAATCTAGCTTTTTGTTAAAGGTCAGTGCCTAAGTTTCTATATAAATTGTACAATCAGTCCATTCCTCTCTGATTCTAATTGAGTGTTTCAGCATGTAGCGTTAGCTGACAAAAGGTTGATTACATAATTAGCGAAAACAGGATCATTGACTCTGATATGCATCTTCATTATGGACGCGTCCGTTGAGTATTATCATTTTGCTTCTTTTTATTATCTCATAGTGAGGATAATAAAGGTGTTGGAGTTACATTTAGCTGCTATTATGATTAAAAACCTAAAGACTCATACAAGAGGGAATTTTTAGGTCACTAAGTCAGGATACAAAATTAAATAATGTTTTTCTACTAAGATAAACATTGTTGTTATAAAGATGGAACTACTTGTCAGTCCCTCCACATTTATGGGAATATGTCATAAGATAGCAGATGGCTCACTGTACCGGAAAAACGTGCCATCCTATACAGCAGCATTATGCTGGGAGTGTACAGATAGCAATCGACTAATCATAGAAAGTCTTGCAAATTGAAACATCCTAGTGCATCACAATGATATTTCATGCTTGTTATCTGATCTTAGCGTTTCAAAAGAGCCAAATACTATCACTCTCCAGTAATCAAAACATAATTTGTCATCATTGTTTACAAGGTAATCATTATTTGCACTTCTTCTTAAAAACACGTCTATAGATGAAGACTTTATCTGCATCTAGACAACACAGCATTGATTGTGAATGCCTATCATTCATACACAAAATGATTTTACTGTCCAGCAGCACAAAATGAGCATAATAAATCTGTGCTTGATTGACTGAGTTGTTCATTAATCCAAATCACCTTGTGAGGACATTTTTGGCTGTGCTACAGTTACTTTGCAGTCTGTGGTGAATTTTTGAGGATGGCAATTTTATTTAAATTTAAAAAACAAAACAAAAACATCTAAAATGATTGTGCTTTTGTGACTTCTTTGCCTAATATTTCTGGCATGACTCTCTGTACTAGTTATGTTTTTGTTTTTGTTGTTTTTTGTGATAAAATAGAAATGTATTATCTTTGTGTCAGGGAACTGCTGATGTTATAAACTGCCTTCGTTTTAAAGGAGAACAAATTACCAGTTTCCAATCAAAGGGCTCTGTACATAGAAAAGGTCCTTACAACTGAAACAAAACATCACATAATCCTCTTAGGAATAATTTCATGAAGTGTTGCAGAGCAGCTGGAGATTTATTTTGGTTATATAAAATAAAATAACAAAATCCAGCTGAGATTTTGAACACCACAACATGAACTGTCTTCCTCAAATCATGCGGACTTTAGGTCTCTGGAACCTTTTCGTGCATGCCAACAGAAAGACTTTAAGTGCACTGAAAGCTTTGAGTGAAAATGTGAATGATAACTTCAAGAGTGCATATTCAAAAGTGTGAAATAGTTGGATTGCTATCCTGTTTTTTCTAATCATGTGAGACCTTCCATTATCAAACATTAATTAATACACATTAAAATTCACATTAATGCAATGTGTGCATCCCACTCAGGGGTAGGAACAGGATCATTAAAAAGGATTAAAGAGGTGAGCCCCTTTATTACCTGTATCCCACTATCCCTAGAGTTAATAAAAATGCAAAGGAAGTAGAAAAATTTGCAGGTCATTATGCAGTAAGAAGATCATTCTCTTTCTAACATCCTAAAGGGTAACGTAATACTAAACCATCTCTTTGAGGTTGTCAAATGCATGCTCACTTTTATTACACTATCTGTTGATACTGGTCCTATTGTTGTCATTGGCGCTAACAGAAACACATTATTTCCACTGAAAAGACAGTGATATTGTCCTCTGCCCTGCAAAATTTGTGATAAATGTATATCATACTCTTGAACTTTTTACCCTGCAGGCAACTTTCCACTCTGACATTGCTATACAGTTGTCAAAAGTCAGCCGTGTGGACAGCATGCAGTATGAAAGAGTTAGTAGTGAAGAAGTACAATTGTCTAATACTCTTGTTTTCAAATGGGTAAAAAGTTTACAGTACATAACATCCTCCACCATATAAACACACATTGTGTACATCATTTTTTTATGTTATATATTCGATAACACTTTATGAATTTCTATTATTTTTGTATTATGAGTTTTGAACATGTAAAATACTACAATATACTGATTCTGATGTGTATTGTGTGTTCTGCAAATTATCAAGAGCAGTAATCCATCTTATTACTAAGTCACTGTAAGGCCTTACCTGAGACCACAGTTCTTCAGCAGCTGTTGTACTGCTCTGCTCTGCTCTTCTGGACTGTTTGACATAATGCTGAGTTTATGATGTAAAAGGACAATCTTTCTAATGACTGTGTCTATTACTGTATTTAAGCTAAAATAGCTAAAATGTGATATTCACATCTGTTCATTTAGGTTACATAAGTGTAGATTTTTATTCTACATCAGTGGTGAACAGCAATCTATCTCAAAAACCTGTGATAGCAGATACTTGAAACCACATAGCTGTGATTTAACAGGGGGGTGTATATTCACGGCACTTACAGAACCAGAACGGGTGCAAACACTGCTGGGGATGAGTTGCAAGCGTGACTGGGCTTTTATTTTTATTTTTCCTTGGTCCAGCTGGTCCCAATGTAGTTGATGATAGCTTCAAGGACACGGTGGAAAATGCAATAACAACAGAAAATATGAGTTAGGAAATTGCTATGACTGGCAATTCATAGAACAAAAGATTCTACTTGGTATTACTACTTTTATTATTATTTTAAGCATTAAAATAGCCCTCATTTTCTGTTTCAAAAATATATTTAGGTTTTGCATTCATGGTAAAAAACAACAACAAAACAACAATCAACATCTGAACACCTTAAATATTTGCTATTGCTCCTCTTTACATAATGAAAACGTTACTTTCATTATGTAAAGACGTTTTTTTCCCAGTCAGATGATGAAATTACCAATTTTACTATTAATGTCAATCATGTAGGCGTCTACATTTAGGACCCCCTGGTTGTATGAAATTAGACCAGGGTTTGACAGCAAGTACAGAGTGAAGGCGAATCCTTAGAGGAAACATGAAGGCACTCATGAAAGCATGATTTAATTTCTTTTTGACATTCATCAGTGTTGACAGGTCGGGTGATTATTTTGTAGTGACTGCAAAATTAAATGAATGCTGCAATCTGTTCTTTGTATTTCAAGTACAAAATTTTGTCCCAGTGATATAGTCTGGGCAAAATAATTACCAGAGTCCAGTAACGTCAGAATGATTGTGTGTGTCTGTTGTTCAAAGAATTTGAATGCTCTTCATTCTCACTTTCTTATCAAAAGCAAAATTCTGATGACTTCAAGTTGATTTTTTTAAAAACTGCGATTCGTGCAAGACCTTCTCCCACAAACCCTAGAAACAGCTTTAACTTTGAAAACTTGTAAAAAGGAACGATTACTTCCAAGCAACAAAAGACAAATGAGACAGAAGTGAATGTTTGTCTATTTCCCTTGAGGAAGAAAACACTTACCTCAAGGGTGCTGGAGTGATTTGGAAGGCAGTGAGGAGGTAAAAAAACATTCTGCGTTGTGCAATCATATTTCCTGCAGTCATACACAATTATGTGTGACTGAATTTAAAACATGAAAAGTCCCTAAATGATCTGTTACAACTTTTTTAAGACAATTATCATATTCAGAACTACTCTACTTGTCAGAAAATACATGATTGTTTTACAAACTTTGTACTTTACAAAGATGAGATAAACATTGTAGAGGATATGCAAATCACTTAAAGACTGTATTATATATCATTTGAGCATGACTTTGATGATTTCTACAATGTTCTCATTGTCCTTCAATTTCCATAAAAAGAATGAATATATCCCTCTAGTAAGAATAATCTCGATTTACTTAGAGTGGCATGAAAAAAGTATTTTCCTTCTTCCTGGTTTCTGTGTTTTTGCATGCCTGTCACACACACACACACACACACACACACACACACACACACACACACACACACACACACACACATTACATACATATCATACATATATATATTATATATATTATATATATATAATATATATATATATATATATATATTATAAATAAACTATGGAATAAACGTCTGTCTGTCTATTTTGTGGCCAATATTGCATCAAGCTCTACTTTGAAAGGTCAACTTGTCCATAGTTGTCATGGCTCTGAGTCATTTGACCCGGTGTTTTGAGTTTTCTTGTGTTTTGGTATATTTTATGTATTATTATTATTTTCATTTACTGGTTAGTTCTGAGTTATTCTTATTACGTCTCTGAGTTTACTTATAATCAGTTCTAGTTATTTGTTTTATTATGATCCCTTGTGTCTTTGTCCTCTGTGCCCTCTCTGTGTCTCGTGTGCGTTTGATCCTCATGTCTGGTTTTCCCATTTAGTTCCCATGTTCCCCTCCTTTGTTTATTCTGTGCCTCCCTGTCTGTCATATGTGTTCTCCCCAGCCCTTCCTGCCCTCTATATGTGCTCCATAGTTGTGTCTGCCAGTTTCACTGCCCTGTTCCCTTGTTCAGTCATTGTCAGTGTTGGGAAGGTTACTTTTAAAATGTATTCCATTACAGAATACAGAATACATGCCCCAAAATGTATTCTGTAACGTATTCCGTTACGTTACTCAATGAGAGTAACGTATTCTGAATACTTTGGATTACTTAATATATTATCGTGCTTTTTACAACAACGTGAATGTACTATTGCTGTGTGATTTATTACTATTACTGAAGGTCCGCGACTCCGAACTGTAGTAAAGGGACCTCTGACTAATACGGCGGGGTCCCTGTCGGCTCGTAGCCGAAAAATAGCTTTACTTTGTTGTGTGGGTCAACTTTTCTTGCGAGAGACAGAGAGAGGCGTTGAAAGACTGCTCCAACGGAACTTATTGTTTTCGGAGGAAAACACGAACACGGTGTACAGTCGAGTCTTAATAGCTTACTTACAACTGGGCTCGTCAGGCACTCTTCTTGGCTGCAGTGGTTATTATTATATTTACATGCTTCCAGCTCCCGTTTTTCCTCGATGACAACTCGTACCTTTCCACTCCCCTTTTTCTCCCTCCTCGCGCTCACAGACACATAACGTGTATGGCAGTCCATTCTCCCTGCAGCACGGACTACACTGCCCATGATGCTACATTCTTTAGAGCTATGCTTGTAGCATTCTGCCTGTTAGCTTAGCACAACAACAACAACGAAAAGGCCTCTCTCACCCAGGAAACACACAGTCGCAGAGAGAGAGAGAGCGTCGCCCTGTAACCATGGCAACCGCAACGCTGCCGCCTGGAACGACAGAACGTAGCTGTCAAACAAAACCCAAACAGTCCTGACCCGCGACAAAATGAAACAGGAAAGTACTGCAGTGTAATCCATTTATTTCAACAAAGTAACTGTATTCTGAATACCACCTTTTTAAACGGTAACTGTAACGGAATACAGTTACTCATATTTTGTATTCTAAATAGGTAACGGCGATACATGTATTCCGTTACTCCCCAACACTGGTCATTGTTTTAGTCTTCCTTTGTCCTATTTTATTTTGACAGTCTTGTGGTCTATGTTCAGTGTTTTTAGTTTGGCTTCCCCTGTGGTGCCATGTTGTTTTGTATCAGCTGTGTTCCCTATGTATTTCCACTTCCGCCGACCAACTCCTGTCTATATATATTGTGTGAGTTTTCCCCCAACCTTTTTCGTCGCGCCTGCCCTTCCCCTGTGGTTCACCTGTGTCCCTCCCGTGTTCTGGGTTTTGTCTTGTTGTCTTAGTTTCGCCCAGTTCAGGCGTTCCTCTGTTTAGTTGGTTATTTACGTTTCTCCCCGTTGGGTGTGTCTGCCTAAATAAATTTTGTGGTCAGCATTTGGGTCCTGACATGAAAAGAATCCACATGATGCATAATGATAAGATGCAGGTTTTTGTTTGTTTTTTTATTTTTTTTATTTTAGTCTTATTTAGTGTTATACTGACCAAAGGTAAATCTGACCCAAAGGTAAAACTTGAACAAATAGTACATTTGTTTGTATTTTTTTGTATTAACTACATATAACATAAAAATTCTCTAAACTGGAATTTATTTTCATACATCTCCTGCAATTTTTAATAAAGAAGAAGGTTTGGACTCCATCGGCAGCTCCCCAATGACTATGTTTAAAAAAAAAAAAAAGGAGATTAATATGTGCTAACCTTGCATCTCACTTGCTTTTACATCAATATTACTTGTATAGATGTTATAACATATAAAGTTTGATTGTTGTCATAAAGTCTAGTCCACTTTTTGCTCCTCCATCTGAGACTATTGACAGCCACTGTATGATACACTGAGACTGTTTTCTTTTGCTTTGCAAAGGCTGTCAAGTGAGTTTCTCCTGAAATACCAATTATATGTGCAATCTGACAATACTCCAGCCTACCTGACTGCATCTGGTCACTCTCTCTCTCTGGGGCTACATCTTGAATGGTAACATTGACAGCAACTGTGCAATACCTTTGACAACTTTTTAAAAATTGTGTCGCATTCAAATTACCGGAGGACATAAATGTTGCACTGCTCAAATAATAGATAGGACATAACATTGCTGTCCACAGCCTGAAATCTTACACAGTCACTGTTCTCTCCTTTCCACAAGTTGATCCATACCACGATGATATGCAGAAAAACAAAATGTTTTTCCTTGTTAAGGTGATGAGGTGTATATATTTGACAAGCTGGTACCTTGGTGTAGTAGGGTACAAAGAACAGTCAGACAGATCATTTCAGTAAATCAAAAAACAGAAACTTGATACTACGAAATAAACCAGATTCTGTCAACCTGTTTCGAGTGCACTTGTATCTGATATTAATGTTCTATGAATTGCCATAATTTCTATTAGTCTACAAGTCTTAAAATCCTATTCTGTAACAATAGTATACAGGCGACAATTGTTGCCCAGTCTTCCTTCTGTTTTTCCCACCTCCCCTCATGAAGTCATACTTCTTGAAAACCCCTGAAAACAGAGAGTTAAAAACCAAATCAAATTCCATAAACCAACTAAAATGTGAGCCTGCCTGGACTATAACTAAATTAAAAAACAAACAAACAAACAAAAAAACCCACCTCTTTTGGTCTCTTTTTAGTGTGTTTACTCCGCCATAACAACGGTTGAGAACTCTTGTATTTTCCTTTTTTTTAAATTATGGGAATTCTGGTTTAGTTTTATGGTAATATCCCCATAGAGGTGCCAATGTTCTGGTTGGATGCACTCATACAGTCTATGGATGCCTCTTGCTAACCAAAACGACTTACTGTAAATCATTTTAGCTTCTAACATTTTGTTCACATGTAATCAGTTATGGCTCCAGAAACAAATCTGTGATTGCAAAATCGAGGCTTCAAAAAGCAGCCCACATCATAGGGATGAAATCATGGCGGCTATGTCCACCTGGAAGAACAAAATGAAACTGTATATGATGATTATTTACCTCCAATAGCAGTTCTCTGGATTGCAGGTTAAATAATCACCTGGTCAGAATAATTTTAGAAAAATCAGTCATTTTGTTAAACTCTACCCAGTGAGCAGAGGGTAGTGGATCTGAAATAACCCATTAAATAAGAAATTAATTAAAATAAAGTTACGCTATGAGGTCTCAGAATATACCCTTAAAAATGTCATGTCTACATCAGAATAAAGACAAATCACTCCGAGAATCTTCGTTTGATGCTCACTTTGGCTCTGCATTCTATATCTATTTTTTTCCACTCTGCTTTTTATAGATCATTCAGCTCTGTCCAAACAACACATACTAATAGTAATCAAAACATTTAATGGAATTGGAGAAGGCTATACAATACACAAGCATTAGGCAGGGCTAATTTCAAAAGAAGATGTAACAGTTAACCAAGAATATACTCAAGTTGTTTTTAATGTGTTCTGCCCTCTAATCTTCCGGGACTTTTATGGGCACTGGATATATCTTTGCTCAAATCTCCAGAAACGCTTACAGCATAAAAATATCCTTATTACCACAGGGACTTTAATCTATCATCGATGCAGTTGCACTATTCAGGTGGTCGAAACACACATCCAGCTTTAGAACATCTGTCAACACCTGTGGTATTTGAGAAGGTCTAAAAAGACTTTTTAGGCCTCACAGGCTGACAAAATAAAAACCTCACAACTGTCACGATCATCTAAAATGTTGTGTTTGATTCTTCATATTTCATCCAGTATTTATCGAGTATTATGTTATGCTAAGAAGACATTCAATTGGAGGAGACCGGGTTGAGTAAATTGAACCCTGCTAAATACTACATGTTAAGAAACATAAAGGCAAAGAGCTTTCATGCAGGATGCAACAAGCAACATCAACGGCCATGAGGGAGAACAATGAATGTCCCAGACTATTTGAGCATGACATTGGCCATTTATATTTCAATGAAATATTTCAACTTGTTGTTCATAAACATGCCTGAAAGAGTAAAGCTTCAGAAAAGAACATTGTTACCTTTTGTGTGACTCATAATTAACAGCTATACATATGGCTCAATATCTGAAATTGTTCTAGGAACTTCATACTGTATACTCATAATGCTGTGCAGTGGAACTTCTCTTAGTATGGTAAGAGAATATAATACATAAAGATTTGCAAGGCTTTAAAGTATTTAGTAACTGTTTGATCTTAACTTTTGGAAATTTTTGTTACACAATTAATATTTGTCACGTCCATTAATAGTTGAAGTTGAACCAAAGAAGAATTTATTCAATTTCAACTGAGCACTTTTGGGTTCACAGGTGGGGATAGTATTTATTGTGAAAAATCTTTTTTTCACAGTGTCTGCTATTATTATCTCTTCAGCCCTTGAACCTCTCTAGAGAACGTGAGCAACAAATTGTGGAGGGTCAACAGGATCAGGTACATCTATTGTCACAAGAGGCCATCTCCAGTCTCTCTCCACCTTCCAAACAAAGCCTGACATTATTTCTCCTTGCAACACACATTTTTGTGAGTCAAAAATTAAACAATCACTATGGTGTGATAGGCACTGAAATACAATTTGGAAAAATGGCCAATGGGAAAAGAAAATTGTTTTCATTTATAGAATAAATTGGCACATATGATATTTGTTGCAGTAAATACCACTATGACAGAACATTTCTAGTTTGAATCTGAAAAAAGAATTATTTTCATGTACTGTTATCTGACCAGCAGCACAGTGGCTCTGGCAATTAGTGCTGGGTTCCTGGCAAACATACTGTGATGACAAGACTTCAGGAAGTCACTGTGCCTAGCTTTGCCAGAAAAACGTGACAGCATGTCACTCCCCTAAAACCATTTTAAAGTTAGATTTCGAAACAAAAATAGATAAATACATAGACAAACTAACAGTTGAATGAGAATGTTCATTAGTGAGTTTTTGATGTTTAAAATAGTTAAAATGATATTAACCGTATCACTGTGTAAGTTTGGTATGGGTGAATTCTACCTCTTTTTTTTAACCTAAACTTCATGTCATTTCCCTTGTGCCAAGATAGGTGCCTACTCATTTTATGCCATGTTTGTCACATAGCATTGTCTGATTAATCCCAAAAGTTACTACATAAATTCTAAATTTCTGACTGAGAGACACATTAAATTAGTTCATCTCATAATCAGCAGATGTTCTTAACTGTTGGATATGGATAGCTTGGCACCAGTTTTTCTACATTAATTTTCCAAGACATTGCAGAAGTCCTAGCGTGTCACGTAGTTTGACAAATTGAAATCAGAAGAAAAATAGCAAATTAACCTTGTCCTCAACAAATATTCAGTCTTAGGACACCTATAGGATGCATCACCAAGTTTATAAAGTTGAGTATGTTGATAGAGAATCGGTAGCTTATTGTGGTGTCTGGTCAATTAAAGCTGGTGATTAGGACATGGAACGTCACCCCTTTTTGAGCCTGAGCTACTGCGTGAGGTTGAGAGATACTGCCTACATATAGTCAGGCTCACCTCAGTTTATGCTCTAGTTCTAGAACCAGTCTCCTGGAGAGGGGCTGAACTCCCTTCCAGTCTGGAGGTGCCCTCGGTGAGAGGCGGGGGTTTGGGTGGGTATCCTGATATCACTTTGGCTTGCTGTCTGTATGTTGGTGGACGAGAGGGTTAGAACAGGGAACGGATGCTGACTGTTGCTCGTATTTATGCGCCAAATGACAGTTTAGAATACCCCGCCTTCCTGGAGTCGCTGGGTGGGCTGCTCGAAGGTGTTCCAGCTGGAGACCGTGTCGTCCTGGGAGACTTCAACACTCATGTGGGAAATGACCTGGAAGGGCATGATTGGAAGGAACGGCCTGTCTGAGCTGAACCCGAGTAAATAATTAGCATACATCCATTAAGCTGCAAGAACTTAACTGAAGAAGGACTGCTTTTGCTACTGCAGTCAACTGTCAGTACTTTAAAAGCACTTCTTTTTTTAGTTCATACATTGACATAGATAGCAAAGGTGGCAACGCTGTCATGCATGCTGCTCACCTGTCATCTAATCCAACTTCAGGGTCAGAGACATTTTAGACTGCCTTTATTTAGTGAGGGGGGAAACCAACCAAAAGCAAGGCTTATGTACAACACTGCCATGCATAAACACAATCCTAAAACACACCAAAACACAACGCATGCAAATAAAGAAAATGAAATATGATTTTAAAAATCTAGTTAAAATAACATTCTTTATCACAAAGAGGGAATTACACCATCACCAATTACTGGATAATTTTCCTGACTACCAACAATAGGATACTGAATATCTTCTACACTTTATGGCACTCTTTGTTCATAATGGGTGTCAGAATGCTACATACATGTTTATTTAAGGAAGGGAAATGTCACATGGAAAAGATCATCATGTTTCAAACATCTTCAAGGTTTGATGATGTGGTTCACAGATACTATTAACCAACGCCCAAACACAGGCTGATGTAAAGTCATGTAATAATGATACGAACTGTAATTTCCTTTGATTTTAACAGGAACTAATTGCCAAGATTTGAAGTGAGGATAGGGCTAGATAGTCAGGACTAGATGTATTAAATTGCCATTGGTTGTGCTGCAGAGCATTGCCTTCATTAATCACAGCCTCCTGTCATATCAGCTGTTTCTCATTATGGGGGTTATTTAAAATTATACGTACAGAGGTCATGCGTGGTGATTATAGTGAAGCGGAGGAGTTGCTCTGCCAGAAACTGTTAAAGATTTTTTAAACAAAATAATGGAAAATAATGTATCAGACACTTATATGTGAACACATATACCTTTTTTCTCTTCTCCTTAGACTAGACAAGTGTAGCTGTAACAAATGTTTATTTCAAAGAAGCCTAAACAATAGCACATAGGTTAATGGGACAGGGCCCACGGGAACAGCTCACATGGTTAATGCCTGTATCTTTGGCAGCACACACATAAGTTATAGGTAAAAATATTCCTTTTTTTTAATCTGACAGTTTTCTTGGTAACACTTTAGTTGTCAGTGGTGTTATTAGCATTGAATTACAGAAGGATAACAACAGCGTGACTCTTGCTATTCTCTTGAGGACTTTGCAGTTTTTGAAGCATTGGAGTCTAGCCAGGAGTGAGATCACCCTGTTACTGCTACAATTAAAGACAAAATAGGTTTCCCTCTATATTAAAACTGAGACAGTTTCAATAGCCAAATTACTTTGTCAAGTGCTTAAAAAGTAAAGAAAAAGTGTACAAGAAACACAAGAACAGAGCAGAATACAGCAGAATTTGCCCGCTAAATAGCAACCACAAAATATATAACTTTTTCATTTATTTTGAAACTGATTCATTACCTATGTCAAGCCTCTGATGTCCAGAGAACAGGAAGTCTTCATGGATGAAGAGGAAAGGCAATAGGAACACACTGTAAATGTCAAAAGGCATGTGAGTGCGAATGATTATTCAACCATTTCTTCCCATTTTTCCATCAAAAGCAATTTTATTCCCTACTTTGTCCATATTAAGGAACTGTGCATAAAATCCACCATCATATTAAATATACCCAGAGACTGCACATTCACTGAGGGCATTTCTTATCTTCCCTTTCAGGAAAAAAAGATAGGCACTTATCCTAGAAACAAAAAAAAGGATTCACTGCCATCTCTGGCGCAACTAGTCATTGAAAAGACATTAACGTTTCTCAAAAGAGCAGAAAGCACAGTGCCATCCAATAGCAGACCTTAGATAAGTCCCTCCAGTCATTACAACTCCACATTCTTCACAAGAAGGGAAAGATGAAAAGTAAGACTTGGCAAGACACATGTGATTGAAGGACAATCAAATTCAATTAAATTCAAACAACTCAAATAATTCAACTTTAAAAATGTTACGTTTAAACATTTTTTCTCTAAAGGTTTCAACATTTAAAGTCCTGAAAAGCACATAACCTCAGTTTTATCACGGTTATTTGCTTCCTTATCTAGAAAGTGTTGTTGTGTAAAATAATCTGGATTTTTTTTTGCTTTAAATTGGGGGCAAAACTTTCAGCCGATGAAGATATTACAATATTCTGATGCTGGTGCTCATAAAAAACCATAACAGTTTTTTTTTTTAGTTCATCCTTGGAGCCTTTGACATGTAGGGAATTATCTGAAAGCTAATGGATAACACCGCCCCACCGCCAATTGAGCTAACAAACCAGCTAACTCACTATCAGCACTATTTCATTCTTAACGAATGTAAAAATTGATTTCTAACTAATTACAGTAATAATAAACTAATAAACCTTCTAATCATACCAGGAAGTTACCATTTTTCATTCTTCAGGGTGACAGAGTTCCAGTGTCTGCCAGACAGGAAGAAACTGTGGACTTCATTCAACATGCCTTGCACCACTTGCTGTGTTTCTTGATTCAGGATAAATCTATACATACACACACATACACACACATACACACACAGACACACACTGCTCGCATCTCTTTATAGATCTGGCTGTGCAACTTGTTTGTTAATGCACACACAGCGGAGGAGGAGTTGCATCCAGTGTGACAGCCGCCTGTTGTGAAAATAATACCTAATTAGAAAACATAACAGTTTCATCTGAAACAGCATGTGTTTACAGGGGTATATGGAAACATTTACTCAATACTTTATTGAAAGTATGTTTCACTGTTCAACACTGAACTCTTACAATAGAAAGCGTTTGGAACACTTTATAATAATGGCACACTATTAAGCATTAGTAAGGAATTAGTAAGTGATCTATTCCGCAGTTATAAAGCATTACTAGATGTTAGATAAGTCTTTTGTGATCTAAAGTCAGGAATTACTTATACTGCACTAATGTCTAATAGTATGTCTATATTATAAAGTGTTATATTGTAAATATGTAAAACCACGTAATTATGCCAGAGGGATTTAAAGGGGTTCAAGCAAACTCAGGAGCTATGTTGTGCAGAGTAATTTCCCCTTTGCAGGGTCAAATAAGGCAAATTGCTAAGGGCCCAAGAATGATTCAAGAGACCTCTGTGATGAACGTTTCAACAGGAATACAGGAACAGGAAGAAATGTTGCCCAGAATAAGGATACCAAGCCCAGACACTTGGGCCAGGTATAGGGACCAACCACCCTATTCCTCTCTACGTTGGAGTTTTCCCTTGTTGATGACAGGGTTGTTTTACTGTGCCATCAGGTTGGGGAATGGGTTCTGGCTATTGTTAGCGCTTAACACTTACATGGGTGATGACAGTGAAACCTGGAGGGATGTGATTGAGAAGGATGGCATGTTCAATTTGAACCCAGGAGATCTTCAACTCCCACCTCGAGAACTTTGACAGTATTCCAAGGGATGCTGGGGACATTGAGTCCAAATGGACCATATTCCACATCCATTGATGAGGCGGCTACCTAATTTGGCACCAATGCTGCAACCTCTGGATTAAATGGTGCATACCATAGCTGAATGGAACTATCAACCTAATAAAGGAGCAAAATCTTGGGTTTGCAGGGATTTTGGTGAGGCTATGGACTTCCGTTCAGCCATGGAGTGATTCTGGCAAATCATTGAGCAGCTCACGAAGGGGAAACTTGCCCACACTATATACGTATACCTTTTTTTCTTTATTATTGTGATTTGGTGTTGTATATATTACATAAAACTGAAATGAAATGAATTGAATATGTTGTGGATGCAGTGCATGGGAAGAAGAGTATGTCTATTGTTGTACCTGAGATTCAGGAAGAACAATGCGATTTTCAGCCTGGTAGTGCAACACTTTATACTCTTGAGGATATAACAATTGTGTTAAGTGCTGTGCATATAAACACATTTAAAGATATGTATATATTGCAATAGGAAATATTCTTAGAATTATTGTTCCCAAATTATTTCATGACACATAAATTAGATTCCAAATTTCTGTAAGTGAGACTGATCTGTTATTACTGATGATGGTAAGACATTAGAGTGGAACGCAACTTACTGGAACCTGTGTCACTTCTGTGTGCCCTCCAATACACCCTGTACACTACTGAATGTCACTGCTCACATCTTCAACACCATAAACATTGATGAGATTACGTTAAAATCATTTCACAGTTTGCAGTTCCCATCAAGCCCTCTCTGCAGTTTGCCCCCAGTCATGTACATCTCTATCCAGATAATGTGTTAATCTCCTCTACAGTGAGGACAGAGTCTCTGGAGATCGCTTGTCTATTTCATGGGTAGTTTCCCACAGAAACTAAATGGGAAGTATGGTGGCTTAATTATTCTGAACATTTTTTTTATAAGATATCTTGATTCTATAAAAAGCCAGATGAAGGTGGAGTTTGCATTTTGTGCTAAAACAAACCATTAAAATATGTTTATAGGACACAATTCTTTTAAAAGTGAGTGTGATTTTTACCACTTAGTCTGACTTTGGATAAAAAAAAATAAGCAACACATTAGAGAAACTGCACCTGTTTTCCCATGAAGAGATTAAAACCTGAGAAAATTCTGTTTCACTGTTTGTAGAAATTGAGTGCTGAGGACTTTTTCAGTTTGCTGCAACATAATTCATCATGTTTGAATGAAGGAATTTGCTGTAGAAGTGGGCAGACATGATCTCGTTTTGCTTCCATCTTCAACCAGTGATAAAGTTACCTGGTCTATAAAGCACCAAACACCTGGTCCATCATAGGGTCAGGATCAGCGGTTACTGGGTTACAGTGGCTACAGATTATTGGATACCGCTGATCCTGACCCTATGACGGACCAGGTGGTTGGTGCTTTACAGACAAGGTATTAAGGATCCATTTTACTTCAATGAGTACCATGAGGAGGACTTCTTCAGTGGTCTCCAGCTTACCAGAAGGCAGGGTTGTGGTCTCGCTGTGGTCAAAAAAGCCATTTTAGTGAGAGCAGGTCTCTCACTCCACTTATTGTCTCCGATGCCTCTGAATTACTTGTTGACTTCTGATGATACAGTAAATGTGCCACATCTCTGCAAAGACACGATCTGGACCAAGATGCAAGAGAAGCGCGTCAAAGTACTGGACAAGGAGCTTAGATACAGGGTGTTCAGAAGACAGGACAATAGGGTGTATGTTAACTGAGTCCAGGCCTTCTGCATGTCCCTTACATCTTCCAACCCTTTGCCAGAGCCATCATATCTTCAGTTAGTAGGTGGGTTGTTGATATAGAGTCAGAAGAGATTGGAGACAACTGTCCACATAAAAGGCAGTGTTCAGTGACAGATTCGTACACGTCTTCATTCATTTCCCTTCATTCTGCAAGTGGTGCCAAATGGTAGCAGATTCATTCACATCAGGTGGACCCTCCTAATGCCCATTACTTAACATGAAATGAAGCAGAAGGTGATCTTCTGGAAGCAGGCATACCTGGCAGAACATGGCCTTTGTACCACCACTTATGGCCAAAGCATGCTGGCCGAATCAGAGTATCATGCCTCAGAGTAAAGGTCTCCAGTAGTGCAAAGGTGTCCATGGTCATCTTCCCAATGTGGAGTTGAACTCTCACAACTTTCACAATTTCACTACATAACACTATAACAGTACACTGTTCAAAGTCATATCAGCTGGTAGAGGAAACAAGTAAAGCTGGAACAAGGCTGGAAATGATCAAGTAATTGGACTAATTACTAATTGGAGTGGTTATTATTAACTAGCAGATGCACAAAAGATAGGAAGTGTCAAAATATGTCAAAACATGACCCAGATAAAATCATGCTTATGTGACGCACAGCAGTTGTAACAAAGGATGGGCTATTCCCAACAGTTCCCAACAGCTCTGTGCTGTGTCATCAGCCCAGTCATGCTAGTCAGATCAGGGCCAATCCCATGAATGCACAAGGACTACGGGGTAGTGTAGTCAATACTAACAGGGACTTTTCTATATGTACTGATGGTGCAATTGCTGCCTAGTCATAGAGATAGACACCTCACAGAGTCACATTATAATAAATCACATTTTATTTAACTCTAATGTGTTCCCTACGGTTAGTTTATTTTACACTGGTTTTCTGCCTGATCATGCCTATGCTTAAAGTTTCATTCTGTGGCAGAAAGTGGCTGCTCTAAACCAACAAAGTCTGTCTGTCGTCCTTGCTCTGTTTATTTCTTCTGGGATGTTTCTGTGGGATTATATTGTCAGACTACTGTGTTCATCCCTGTGTGCTTTATTTTCAAAGTCACAGCCCTATTCTTTTTTTGACGAATCAGAAAATAGTCAGTTGTAAACAACAGTTATGAAGCTTCACAAAAGCCTCTTGTTAAATATTCAATATTTTATACAGCTGCTTATGTTTTCCTCACAAGATTCTGAGATGCTTTTCCACTCAGAACAGTTAGAAAGTAGTTTTATCTGAGTTATTATAGACTTTCTTTTAAGTATCGGGTTCAAACCATTCTGATATTTCACTTTTGACCTCTCTCTTTATCAAGGCATACCTTTTCGTGGAACTGGATGTTTGAATCTAGATTCTAGAGATTCCTTTTTGCTAAATTCACAGGAGATTTATACAGTTTATACTTTCTAGCACCAAAAAGCATGCTATAGTGAAAGTCCAGTGGCTTTGATCAGAAGACCACATTTTCCTCCCTCTGATGTGAACATTAACCCAAGCTCCAGTCCTATCTGCAGGATTTTATGCACTGAAGGACTGTATCAATAAGCAGGTGCTTAAGAGTTCCTAATAAGATGTTAAGCAAGTGTGTATATGCTGATAGTGTTGGTGCTACTGTGCTTTTAGTACCCCCCAAAATCACCTATTCACAAAATAGGTGATTTTGTGAATAGTTTTGACTCATAGTGACATTGCAGGAAGTGGAAGGAAGTAGGAAGTTTTAAGGAAGTTGGTCTCGATGAGTGCCACCAATCCACACGCATCTGCCCTCAATCTTTCATCTTTTGAGGCATTATCTGTATGTATATTGTTTATTTGAAACTTAACTCTAGTTCTATGATTTTATTTTGTAACATCAGTGAATTTTGGTCTATAACTTAAGCTGTTGAAGGCATGTTAAAAGTTTTGCTATGTTATGAGTTGAAGGAAGACAGTTTTTGTCCAGGTGCACACTGTGGTGTATTATTCTGATACAGCAAAATAAAAGTTCTGTTTTACTGTTGGCTATTCCATGCCTGGCCTGCATTACTTTTATAAGGGATCGCTTTTAATGGCCACCACTGTCACCTACTGGCGAAACTCCTAGCACCACAGGATCATAACGAGGAAGATTGTTGGAAGATTGTTACTGTTTACACAAAGCGGATGTCTGGTTTTTAAGCTTTTTTGAAGCAGGCAGATGTAATGCAGAAAACTACCTGTATTGATAATGAAGGAAATGGTTGCAAGATTCAAGTAAACTGAATCTTACCTATACTCTGAAGATGGATTTTGGCTTATCCAGATAACTTCAGGGTTAACCCTGTGCTTTTTCTATTAGTAAGGTGGTCCATTTCTTACCGGGGAAATTGCTACCGTAACTTAAGTTGTGAACGTAATGCACTCCAGAGCAACTAAATATCCAGATTTGCGATCAACAGATAGCAAATCACCACCTACTGACCAATCAGATTTCCAGAAAATGGAATCACAGTTGCTGGAAGATCCCTTGAACCTCTGTGTGAGAAAAATACCAGGGTCTTCTAATGTCTTTCTTTCCCTAAATTTGCATCAGTAATAAATCATTTATCTAGATTTAAGATTTTTAGATTCTTTGATTTTTTGTTATTATTTTATTTTTCTGTTGGCAGAAAACAGTTTCACAGACACTCTATTGTTCTATTTCTAATATCTAATATGTCCTAAAGCTGGACACCTACACTGTAATTGTATGACATGATCCATTAAAAGTGCCTTAGATTGCTGCCAACACCCCTTTCGTGTGAACGCACAGGGGAAACCCCGGATTAACTTAGCGAGTTGATAGCCAGCTTTGAGTGGATGTTTTTCCTGATCAGCAATGTTAGGTTAAGTGAATCCAGATAATGGAAAGATAACCTGGGTATCTTGAATGAGCTTCATAGTATAGAGCCTCACAGGGATCAAACAATAACACGCATTACAACAAAGCAATACACACACACATATACTGTATATATATATACACACAAGATAATCAGGAAGATGAGAAACACCAGGGTAAATAGCTGAAACTATTCAAAACAACAAGAAACAGGAAGGCAGGAAAAGTGACCTAGAATACAACACTCAAAATTACATGAACCACAAACAAACTATGCAGAAACTCACAATAAGCACAACTTAAATGCCCAAACTAAAAATGCAGGGTTGAAGATAGGACCATGAAATGTTTCCATAAATACTGTTAACCAGTCAGCAAAATCAAGTCACTTGGCTTAAGTACAGATCACTTTTTGAGTAATGACCTAGCCTACTTGAATCATAGCTTCTCCTATTCACTCCCAAAATAGGTCACTCTATCAGCTCTGCTTTATTGATGTAGGCTTACTTGTCCAGTTCAATTTAGTTACCAGCAAATCTGTCACAGCACACCTTTACATACATCACTGCTGCAGTTTTCAAGTCAAGTCTGATGAGAGAATTGGACTAATAAACAAATCTTTGCAATGAAGGAAGGAAATGTGGAAAACCATGGTAGAAATTGAGTTCTCAGTTTGCTGCAACACACCTGTCATAAAAATGTGTTCACTAAGCTCGCTCGTCTATCTTTTAGCATTTTCCCCAAACTTATTTATAGTTTATAGTTTATTTATACTTTATTTATAGTTTTAATAATACAGCATTCACCACTGCTTTTTCATAACTCTCCCTAATTCAACCTCGAGAGCTGGAACATTGCACAAACAACAGTCATACTTCATTAATTACTTACTACTTACATATATTATGTATACATATTTAATTTTTTCATGTACATTTTCCTATATATTCCTATACAACACCACTGCCAAAATGTACGACTGTAGTATGCAAAAAAGTTCATTCGTTGACTTTTGTGTGTGTGTGTGTGTGTGTGTGTGTGTTCCTGTCTTTCACAGTATAATTGTGAATTCATTTTTTCTTATATACGCACATCACAGAAATAATGAGATGAGTAAGGGAGTAGCAGGTGCTTTGAGGATCTAATATAAACTGAGTAAATATATGATGGATAAAAAAGGCTTCGACTGCTGGTGGGGAAGTTGAGTGACTTAAACAAAGCAAAGTTCTTTTTGTATTCCACCCTGCTTGACGTCTTCCCTGTTTTCATTATAAAAGGTCACTGATTGATTAATTGATAGCATCACAGAAATGTTCTGATTTTTTTTTGTACTTTTCTAATTTCCATATGAATCCATGGGAAAAAAGAGAGAAGTTATTAAAACTGGATAAACACTGAGCCAAACGTAGAGGTGATTGCAGTCTCAGCATGAGCACTGGATTCATAATGTATAATTCATTACACTAGTTTCTGATAAAAATTATAATTAAAATTTACCCAAAATTAGTTTACCAAACTTTAAACTTAAAATGAGCTTAAATACGTCATATGCTTATAATTTGTGTATGTGTTAAAAATATATACTGCCCAATACTGGCTGCTAGCCAATACTACCCAGTGCTGAGTTCCTTGAAATTGGATAAAGATAATAAATGAAGCAGAATAAATCCCTTGTACCTTAATCAAAATGGACATTCAAACTGAAAGGCAGTTCATATATCAAAAGGATGTTAAATATTGACCAAAACGTATATGAGGCTGTGCTGTGCTGATATAAATCCATAGGATCATCAAATGCAAAACATACAAGCTGCATGATGTAATATAAGTGCTGACACAGTTTCAAGAAAGTCAGCTTTGGTGCCCCGTTCAGTCTGAGTTGGACTGTAGGATGCCTGATTTTTTTAGTATTTATGTAGCCTCTTTTACCAGAGCCTAGTTGTCCAGCCTCCTGGGGCCTCTGCTGGTGGGACATGCCCAAATGACCTCCACCAAGACTAGGGACTCTAGTCTCAGACCCTTCTGAGTGATCATCCTCCTCAGCCTGCCCTAGCACAATTCAGAAGAATTTTTCTTTTTTGCATACAACCGGCAGAATTAAGAAGAATTTATTTCTGAGGAGCTTACAGGATACTCAACTTGTACTAAAGTGTGTCAAGCAAATACCTCTTACATCATTATGCCACAACCTGCAGGTTTCGGTATTGAAACAAGGCCGGATGGACCTTTTTTTCATGTCGTTTATACCAAATTCTCCAACAGCATACTGCAAATATTGAATGATATGCTAAAATAAATAAGTGACAAGCGCAAGAAAAAGGCCCTTTTTTATCTGCAGAGCTCACTGGACTGAAAGGTTGTTGGTTCAAGCTCACACAGAGATGATTTAGCACGTATGTAAACTCTGCGATTGGTGGGTCTGGGAGAAAAAGAAGTAAAGGAAGATAACCCCAGTGAAGGTATGTATGTAAGATATTACCTGAATATGTTTCTCATATTGACTGATATTGACTGATAAAAACCTGATTATCATAAGCATAATGGCAAGATGTCTGGATCACCAAGTTACACACAAATCTTTGGAGAACAATCACTACCTAGCTTTACTGGTTTTTTCTTTAGTAAGCAGATATATACAGGAATGTGTACATACATGCACACAGAGTAGTTTGAAATGGAGAGTACTGTACCTTACTGAAAAAGGAAAAGTAATCATCACACCATAACTTTACTAAAAGCGCTAAAGTACCTTATATTTTTCTTGTTTTTTTTATGCCGATAATACTATAATGTACATTTTCAGGTGTACACACATACACATACCTGTTGTTCTACCTGACGATCTCCTCCTCCTTTGCCATCTTTCAGTGCCTCTTGCCAGTTCTACTTCTCTCACTATATCTGTTGCACCTGTGACACAATGTGTCATTCACAGGCATTTTGTTTTGTCCCCTGCTAACTGTGTTTATATGGTCAGTGATAACCTTTATTCAACAAGGCACTGTCAGCACACTGCCTGTGACTATTTGTGTCACTTGGTTAGGGTTATCGTTAAAAGGCTAGGGTTAGATAAAAATCTCATTGTACTTTATCGACACAGGTACCAGCACTGACAACTGACGAAGCAATTCATTTGAATATTATGATTCAGTTTCACTTCTCTGTGTAACCGATTGATACTTATCATGGGGCCCTGCCTGAAAATTCAAACCTATGCATTTCAAGCTATTTAAAGCTATTTATCCATCTGTCAGTCAGTATCTCTGACAGTCTGTGAGTTTGTGTATAGACATACAGTACGGTAAACACAGATACATTTTTAGGAATGACAAAATGTGTGTAAAGTTTTCAAAATAAAGCCAGTGGGGTTTTTTCAGCTTTAAAATTTATGGAATTTTCAGAATAAAAGCTTTAAGTTATATATGCGCTTACCAATATTTGGTTGACCACAGCTATATTTGACTTTCAAAATAAAAGCCCCAGGATAGTTTGTAATAAAAGTCTCCAGACACTGGATGGTATTAAGATGCTTAAATGGATTGAAAATTTCAAAATAAAAATCCCTAGTTAATTTCAGGAAAGCAATATAATGTTCAGAGACATCTTAGATTTTTAAAATAAAAGCCCCCTGTTAATTATAGAAGCCTGCATGCTACAAGATGTTACATTTTCAAAAATAAAGACATTTTATTTAGTATTGTATTTGCATGGTATAATGTCCCAGTTGTGCAGTCTGACAGACAGCAGTATAGTGATCCTGGCAGTGTCTAACACGAATCCTGAGTTCCTAAATAGAAACTCAGGAGGTTTTAAAAAATATCAACATTTAACCCCAACCCTCAATAGACAATGCAATAGAACAAGTCAAGTTGCAGCAACAATCCCACTGCAATTTATTCAGAAATGATTGGTTTTATTTCTTATTTTGTCTTAATCTGCATGAATGATTAAGTAGCCTTAATATTTTAATGTACACCAAAAAAACAGACAGGACATGACAGCAGGGAGCAAAGCAAATTTTAATGCACTCTAATGAGTAATGCGTGTCAAAATAGACTATACTGTTTCTTTGTTTCTTTAAAAAAGAAGGAACAGTGAAAAGAGACAAAAAGAGTCATTTTATTCAGTCTTTACTTTCCTAACTTTCATTTTCATTAATATATAAATCTGCAATGCTTCCAAATTTGGCAGGTGACTTGTGGTTTACACGACTTACATGAAAAAGGAAAAAAGCCAATAAAACAAGAACTGAAGATTTAAAAATAAATCCTGAATATTTAGAAATATTTAGAAATACTAACAGAAAATCAAGAGCAGCAAACCTTTGGAACAACTAAAGTGCAATTTCAGTTTTCACTAGGGAAAAAAATAATTGGTAAATTACACCTGGCGAAATTATAAAAATCCTGTTTTGTTCATGTCTGTACCAGACATGTGCCCACTTCCTAAAATGTAGAGTGAAAACAAATCCAGCCATTTTTAGGTTCACAAGAATTTTACAATTGCTGCTTTGTGTTTGAAAGCAGTGAGTTTATATGAGTCAGCCTGTCCATTTTCCAGCCATGCTGCCAGCAGTGAATTGACACTTGTATTTTTTTATTTCCATATGTAAGACGATATTACAGAAATTTCCAACATCTTAAATGACAGATTACTAATGGAAGGCTGATGTGAAGGGTTTTTCACTTGGATGACTGCAATTGCTGTCTGAAAAATATTACGTGAAAGGAGCATTAATGCCCTCTGCTGAATAGTAGTAGGGTGTTTGGCACTTTGTGCTTTAAAAGGTCTCTTTCACAAAACATATATTTAAAAAAAAAGCTATAAAAATATTAATGGGCCAAAACCACATAACAATTTCTGTGTCAGACATGTAGCCTGTTGATCAGAACTGGTTAACCTAAGGGTTTAGGTTGGCCGACTGGACACATGAGGTTTAGTTCATCCATCCATCCATCCATCCATCCATCCATCCAAGCTTAGGTAGCAGGGCCAGCAGTAGAAGCCCTGACTTCTACTTCCTCTAGCTCATCTGGAAAGGTGGGAGCTCCAAAGGAAGCCAGCTGTCCCGAGTTTGCCCAGGGGCCTGCAGTGGATAAAGAGTCACTTATTAATAAAACTGCCTGTATTTTTATGAGGACAAAGGCTGTTTGTCTGCTTTGTAAATGTTTAATTAAAGATTTTAGGAATGCAAGTCTTTATACCAAAAGAAAGGGAATAATTCAGAGGGTTGTCTTTTTTAGGGGCTACTATGTGGTGATTTTTTTTTTTTTGCTCCTTCCCATATGAGACCAAATTGGGTTGCACATGGGCTATGAGCTAAAATTAATGTGAGAACCCTGGTCTATACTATGAAAAGAGGCATACTTTCATTCTGAGTTGGATCATGGATTTTCTTTGTTTCAGCCAGCAGTGTAGCTGGCTGTTTTCTGCTTGTCAAAAACAAATAGATTAAAAAATGAACAAGGCAAGGGCATTTTTGATAAACAACAGCAATGGCAAGCTGTCACATGGCCATCCTACTTAATATAATTCCAGGATACCTACCTGTGCAACTTTGTGCCCCAGTCAGTCACCTTCTCCTCAGTTAGCCTGGCTCATAGTGCTCCTGCTGAATACCTAATTCACCTGCTTGTGTTCAGATGAACTACAGACTTATTGCAACCAGCTCCCATGTGGCACAGCCTGGCCTTCCAATCTTCCCAGTCGCATATTGAAACATTTTCTCTTCCTTTATTTTGAACCTTCCACAATCTCCCATGTGAATTCCGCAAAGTCCATCAATTTATTTTGTCTCTATTCACTGTTGTCCTCTGTGTTTCTAGAAAAATACTGTACACCATCAAAGTTCTCTGAACACAGTTTTCAGCCTACTAGTTTTTTAGTGGTGCTGTTCAAACGCATGTGTGGGTTTGATTGGATTTGATTGAACAGACATCTGTGCCATCAGCTTCAGTAATGATGGAGATGTAGTTACTGTAAGTATGTGGCATCCTGTTTTTGCCCGTTATTGTCCACTGTTATCCGTTTAGTCAGAAAAGAGCAAAAAACAAAACAAAAAAACCCACCTCTCACATTAAATAACTAAAATTATATATCAAACATTTCTGCTCATGTTTTAGAGTGCAATTCATGTTAAAAAGCAGAAATCACCTCCACATCACCACTGTGACCTTTAGGATGATTCATGAAAGTCTTTTCTTAGTTAATTAAGGCCATCATGTGAATCCTGTGGTATCACCTCAATGTTACGTGTTAATGTGTGAACATGCAATGACGAGTTTCTTTGTCTGCTATTTTTTATACCATTTGAAATTATTTAATTTGATTGGACTTCTCTGCTTATTTCTGCTTTTAATTGTGAAGATGATGCTATAGCAACAAACCCACAGGTCACATAAATTTGGATTAAAAATTGGGATAATCAAATTGTAAACAAGCTGACACTTGTGTAGCTTTTAAAGCCTTATTTATTCATTCACATAGCATTTTTTCTAACATTCACACATGTATCTTGACCAAAGATGGTTCACACTGGACACTTGAATCCAACTACTGACGTTATGATTACGACCCTCTCTTTGTCCTGAAATGCCTTACATAATGCTAAAAAATGAAAGGAACACTTTAAAAACTGAAAATGAATGGGTAAAAAAAAATCATGCTATATATGTACACTGATATGGACTGGTTAATGTGCTAGGAACAAAGGGATGGCACATTTTTATGGAAATGAAAATGATCAACCTACAGCAGGCTGAATTCAAAGACAATGAAAGTGAAAAAAGGAACCAGCAGCTTAATCAATTTTGCGGACATTGTATTGCAGTAACTCAAAATGGTACTCAGTAATTTGTGGAGGTCATTCTGTAAGGTTTTGGCAGTGCTCATCTTCTTCATCCTTGCACAAAGGAGCAGATGCTGATCCTGCTGATGGGTTGAGGACCTTCTGCAGTCCTGTCCAGCAGGGAAAAACCATCAGAAAAGATTAGAAGGGAAAAATGTCAGTGGCCTCCATCTATAAAACAATTTCTGTTTGGGGGGTTGTCTCATTGTTGCCCCTCTAGTGCACCTGTTAATTAATTTAAAGCAGCTGAACCTGATTAATGATCCTCTCTGCTACTTAGTTGACCACATTAATACGCTAGCGTTTTAATTGACTTGATTCTATACTCTGATTAAAAAGTATTCCTTTTTTTGGACAGTGTAGTCATGTACTGCAGGACATAATGGTATTCTCAGTGATGCTCTGTTGATATTGATGAGTAGAAATTAGAGAATTAGCCAGATACTTTTATAATTGTATTTTGTTGTATAAAAGCTGTGAAAACATTGTTGATGAAAATGTGCCCTTAATCATTGCTAATAATTTGTAAAAATCAAAAGAAACAAAAACAAAAGATAATTAAATTCAAAGCAAAATCATAGCCAATGTGACATGTGCAAAATTAAAAATATTTTTTCAAAAGATCGCCTTTTTATTACTGATATTTTTCAGTCTGTGTTTTCTTTGAGTTTTCACAAAGCAGTTTAGAATAGCTTCATTTTTTAATGTTAACAATAAAATAAATAACTATAATGATCTAAAATAATTTGTTTGTTGGAACCAAACATGACATACTATACAGTTTATTACAGAATTGGCTCAAAGGATATACATAGCAACATTGGTTACAGCTTGCACCAGATATGATTGACACTCATTAGTGATGATGGCGTATTACATCAGCGGCTACTTCCAGATTTAGTAGTGTTAGTCTTTCCCTGCTTGTTTCAGGGTGGCATTTGCACCAGGTGAACATTGTACTCTGTTTTCTGGTTTTGTTTTCTCTTCATAAACATTGTGAACTTCTGTGAGCACTGCGAACAATGTTGTATGAAGACACCATAAACTGTGAGAGTGTTGCTTCAACTACATGTTTTTGCTGTATCATACCATCAACACGGTAAAACATGTTAGATGATGATTTTGGTTTAGCACCACAGATGAATGTAATGGGAAGGTGCGTCCTAATCAGGACTAAATCTATAAATAGTCTAACAACTGTTGAGCATACTGTTGACAGAGGTAAGTAGACTACATGCTGTTCTTTAGAAAATCTAGTCCATGAAAGGAGACTTTGGTCAATAACTGGATTCGCAAACAGGTTTCACCCATAAGAGTAGGGCTTGAAAATGGCTTACCTTTAGACTCTCTAGATTTTTTTGTTTTACTAAATTGACTTGATGGTTCACTTTAAGTAGACCAACTTTAACTTGTAAATTGTCTGCGTCATTGTTCAGTGCAATTACTATGTGATTCAATTTCTAAGGACTTCAGTCAAAAGTATAACTTTTTCGTTATGAAGTATGTTGATGTTCTTTATGTAGAACACGCTCCCTAATCAAATCCACCCCATCAAAAACAAACAAATCCCTCATGGTATTATGGTATTTCTGCAGTGCATAAAATTTGTCAAGAGTGTGGCAAGAAGAAAGGTGTTGACCTCACTGGGCCAAGGCTGATGTGAAGATCTCTGTCAGAGAGCCAACCATGTGAAGAAAGCTGCTAGTATTTCTAGGTCACAGAGACCATGTGAGAGTGCTCCAAGCTCCTTCAAGTGGACTGAATGATTTATTACTCAGTCAAAAGTCAGAGAGAAGGGAGGGTGGCAAGGAAATAAAATATGGAAGGAGATGTGGAAGGAAATAGAAAAAGTGGACAGAGGGAGGATAAGATAAATTAAATGTATTCATATAATGTGACATCTTAAAAAAGGGTGTAATGCATGGTGCAGGAAAAAAAATATATGAGAGAAAATTCAAATAATATAGAGAAAATTCAATGTGCAAAAGCTGGTCTGTGAAGGAAGCAAAGAAAAGTGAAACAATGAAACAATGAAACATGAATTACTATGAAGTATAGAACAAAGTTGATCACAAAAATGCTTTCAAATATAATTCTTGGGGAATACGTAGTGTCAAAATTTCTTTGACAGCCATAATCAAGTTAAAAGTGCATATTTAAAACAGCTTCCCACTGAGTCTCACATCTGCAGGAGTTGAAAAGCATTTTATATTATTTTCAAGTTGAGAATGCAACAGGGGTGTCTGATCCCTGTGACTGGCATTCAGTGTTGGGGAGTAACGGAATACATGTACCGCCGTTACGTA